>NC_136515.1:34711889-34876889 GCF_053919585.1 Euprymna scolopes
TATGGTGCTGAACTCAAATTTACATGTCTTAAGGCCTGAAACATAGCCGTTTGTCCATTTTTACAAGTAATCAGCTCCCCCATGGGGGCAAAAGAGGTAAAAAAAATACCTCAAAATGACTCTAAATAGACAAAATTGACATATTTTTCAGAATAACTTTTCATCCATTCATTAGATTTTTCTGAAACTTGGCAAAACCATGGGCATACCTGATATACACCTGATGGAAGTATCACTGACCCTGGGAAAAATCAGAGTCACAAGCCCTGGAGGTTTTAGGGCTAATATTGGGTGTGGAGCAAAAGTTGAACTTAGTCATTTTTCTGAAAACTTTTGAAAATTTTTTTTTCACTCAAAATTGTTTTTTTATCAGTTATGTATCACTTTTTTATCACTTTATTCGATCCCCCCTCCTCACATAGAGGGGGGCCATGCATGCACGGCTTGTTATATTTGTCAATACCGATTGCCGAGTGAGGGAGCAGCAAACATACCGACAAAACCCAACACTTTTATATTCTACTTTTCATTTAATTAGCAATAATGTTTGATATTATTTTTCTGGGCAAAATATTTCTTTAATTTTAGACAATTCTTTCGCTACTTTGAAAATAAACTGCATTCTTCTAAAGGATGGCCAGAAATGATGATCATTTTACGTTAAATTTATATTCGAAACTGATCTTACACTCTAAATTCTAAATGATCGCTTTTCTTTCCGCCAATTAAAAAAATGTTCTAACACGTAATCTATAAAAGTAATATTTCATTTTGGAATAGGGATTTAGCTGCGAGAGAACGCACAGAAAGCTCAAGCACTCTCACTTTAAAAATGGTTTTCATAATAGTAATATTATTATTTAGAAATTCGTTCGTAACAATGAGATGTGGCTTTGCTAAGTGGCGTTGTTAAATATATTGTTCTTACATCGTTTTCTTATTTTGCCTACCAATCTTCGAATATTTTCCACTATTCATGTAAGTAGCATGTTATACAGTAAATACGAACTGGTACAATATAGCTTTGTTTTAAAATCAAAATAAATGTTTTGTTGTGTTACAAATTTTAATCAATTACAAGGCAAACATTTGAGATAAAATATACGCGGACATTAACCAGGGGTTTATGTAATAATTTGAAAATTTACGAAAAAATAAACAAAAAAAATCTCTAATTAAATATGTATAAATTTTACAAGAATCGGAATCGGGAATCGAATCGGAATCGGGAAAAATTTTGGCATCGTCCCATCACTAATATATATATTATGTATGTATAGATTATATATATATATATTATGTATGTACAGATTATATATATATATTATGTATGTACAGATTATATATATATATTATGTACGTACAGATTATATATATATATTATGTATGTACAGATTATATATATATATTATGTATGTACAGATTATATATATATATTATGTATGTACAGATTATATATATATATATATATATATTATGTATGTACAGATTATATATATATATATATGCATATATATATATTATGTATGTACAGATTATATATATATATATATGCATATATATATATTATGTATGTACAGATTATATATATATATATATGCATATATATATTATGTATGTACAGATTATATATATATATGCATATATAAATATATATATTTAGTTATGTACAGATTATATATATATATGCATATATATATATATATATTTAGTTATGTACAGATTATATATATATATGCATATATATATATATATTATGTATGTACAGATTATTATGTATCTACAGATTATATATATATATTATGTATGTACAGATTATATATATTATGTACGTACAGATTATATATATATATTATGTATGTACAGATTATATATATATATTATGTATGTACAGATTATATATATATTATGTATGTACAGATTATATATATATTATGTATGTACAGATTATATATATATATTATGTATGTACAGATTATATATATATATATATATTATGTATGTACAGATTATATATATATATATATATATTATGTATGTACAGATTATATATATATATATATATTATGTATGTACAGATTATATATATATATATATATATTATGTATGTACAGATTATATATATATATATATATTATGTATGTACAGATTATATATATATATATATATTATGTATGTACAGATTATATATATATATATATATATTATGTATGTACAGATTATATATATATATATATATATATTATGTATGTACAGATTATATATATATATATATATTATGTATGTACAGATTATATATATATATATATTATGTATGTACAGATTATATATATATATATTATGTATGTACAGATTATATATATATATATATTATGTATGTACAGATTATATATATATATATATTATGTATGTACAGATTATATATATATATATATTATGTATGTACAGATTATATATATATATATATATTATGTATGTACAGATTATATATATATATGCATACATATATATATATTATGTATGTACATATTATATATATATATATATATATTTAGTTATGTACAGATTATATATATATATATATATTTAGTTATGTACAGATTATATATATATATGCATATATATATATTATGTATGTACAGATTATATATATATATGCATATATATATATTATGTATGTACAGATTATTATGTATGTACAGATTATATATATATATGCATATACAGATTATATATATATATATATGCATATATATATATATTATATATGTACAGATTATATATATATATATATATATATATATATGCATATATATATATTATGTATGTACAGATTATATATATATGCATATATATATATATATATATATATATGATTTATGCATAGATTATATATATAGATATATATATATAGATTATATATATATCTATATATATAAAAATGTAAAGTTGGTTCGTTCTAAACAAATAAAACCCTATTTCTAAGTTACCAATTCATTTGAAATTTTCAGACAACCCATCTTTAGAGTCGAGGTATGTTTTTATGTTATTGAAATAAGTTTACCTCGCGATTTATTAAAATTAAAATATTAAATAAAATAAATATATTTTTTTTACTGCGAATCTGTTCTGCTGATAAAACTGAACTTCCGGTTTGATTTATTTCACAGCCACGAATTGACGAAAGATTTCATTTTCTGTTAACTCAATAAGTAAAAAAAAAACAGAAAAACTTACTCATGCAAGAGTGATCCGTGCTGAAATAATAATGTTATTATTTAAAAAGCCATTCTTAACATGGGGAAGGGAGGGTGTTTTGTACCTATTCTGTACTTTAAACCTTACAATTAAATAAAAACATATCATAAAACTTTAAACGTGGAAAACGATTTTAAAAAAATAGCGCGGATCACTCTCTGCATTAGCACACACACACACACACAAAAAAATAATAATAATCCCATATTTTAAAACTTTAAATTCATTTATGTACTTATGTTTTTTAAATTTTATTTATGTTAAGGCTTCACTCATGAAACATTACGTTTTAATTGTTTAGTTTATTTTCACGGCATTGTTTACATAAAAAAGTTTGTTTTAACTTTTTCTAAACTGTTTCATTTTTACGACATGCCTCAACGTATTATAAACACCCTAACCCCCCCCCATGTTAAAAAAAACAAAAAAAAACGCCCTTCCATAAACCTCGAAAGCCGTTCTTAACATGGGGAAGTTAGGGTGTTTATAATATGCTGGGACGAGTCGTAAAATTAACGAAGTTGCTATTTATTATTTATTGCAAAAATTGCTTGAAATTTATTTATTTGACAAAAAATTAAATTTTGGTACTCCTTGGGCGTTGAGTTCCATGGCGACCAGTAGAAAAAAATAATAGTTGCTCCCTTAGCTCCCACCTCACCCCGCGCGTAACATATTTTATTTACTGACCTTGCCGTAACTAAACGATTATCTGTCACATTTACAAACATTTATTTATTTATTTTGAAAAAAGTTTTACTTTTTATGAATATTAAAAGAAAAATGGGTACTCATGAAGAGAGTGATCCATGCTGAAATAATAACGTTATTATTTAAAAAGCCATTCTTAACATGGGGAGGGTGTTTTGTACCTATTCTGTACTTTAACCTTGCAATTGATTAAAAAAAAAAAAAAACACGATTTAAAAAATAGCGCAGATCACTCTCTGCATTAGCACCGAAAAATGTTACTAAACATTTATTAATAATTTCTCACTTTTTACAAACATTTGATTTTAAATTTCTTTTTAAATGACGACTTTTATCGACTTTTTTTTTAAATATCCCCCCCCCCCAATGGTGTTTATTCCGAAATCCGTTGTTAACATGGAGAGGTTGGGGGTGTTTATTCTGAAAGCCGTTCTTAACATTTGTGGAGGTGGATCTAATGTAAAAAAAATAAATAAATAAATTTTTTAAAAAAACTACATCATTTACTAATAACTTCTCACGTTTACAAATATTTTTTTAATTTACATGCGCAGATGAACAAATTGTTGAATAGTGCGAAAACAAAACATTTAGGTCCACCTCCACAATTTTCTTTTTTAAATGACGACTTTTATTGATAAATAAATTTACTTCTCCACAACTTTTATTGATAAATAAATCGACTTCTCTGCCACGGGCACTGAACCCCTCCTTTTTTTTTTTTTTTTTTTTTTAATAGTATTTTCGGGTGGATATGCTGACAACAAATATCAGTTAAATTTTGCAAATAGCCCCCTCTCCAAAAGTGGTGTTTATTCCGGAAGCTGTTCTTAATATGAGGAGGTTGGGGAGGGGGGTGATTATAAGGTGGACCTAATCTAAAAAAAAAACAAGTTGCTTATGCGCACATAAGCAACTATTTTTTTATTAACTTTTTTTTTAATTTTTAATTTAAAAATTAGTAAATTTCAATGAATAGAATAATAAATCATTTATCATTAATATGTGTTTTTGGTTTTGTGTTGAATGAAACTTTTTTTTTTCATTACAACAATAATGAACCAATTTAAATCTTCCGGCATGCGTTTAAGGGTTACGAAATTATCAATAAATCGTTTAGTTACTAAGCCAACGTCAGTAAATAAAAAAATGTTACATGCGCATGCATTAGCCTTGACTGGGAGGGGGGGCTAAGGAAGCGACCATTAAATGATTATGCTGGTCGCCATGGAACTCAACGCCCAAGGAGTACCTAAAGTGGCACTTATGTTACCGTGCTATTTTTTAAAATTGTATTTTCCTGTTAAATTCAAATTTTACAATATGTTTTTCTTTTATTAATTTGTTAAGTGAAAGTACAGATAACCCGGTCGGTTTCTAATACGAGGAAAATCTAGCCCCCCCCCAAAAAAAAAGGGGTACTCTGGATAATAACAAAACATTAAAATTGCCTCAGTCTCGAAAGATTTCTTCTCCACTGAAAGATTTCTTTCTCAATATCTCTCTCTATCCATCTCTCCCTTTTCCTCTCTCAATCTATCTTTCTCTCTATATCACCCTCTCCATCTCTCTTTGAGCCCCTTTCTCTCTCTAACTCCCTCTATCTCTCTCCTTTCCTCTGTTTCATCCCTCTCTGTTTCTAACACTCCACCTCTCTCTCTGTTTATCTATCAATCCTTTTATCTCTCTATCTCCTTCTCTTTCTCTATTTTCCTCTCACTGTCTCTTTTCTATCTATATATCTTCCTCTCTATCTGTCCATCTCTAATCCCTCATCCTATTTTAGTTTCCTAAATTAATTATAGTGAATAAAGCATTGTCAAAACATGGATAAATCCTATTTTAGTCACCTAATTTACTGACTGTGAGAATAGAAGTTATTTGGAAATTACTGCTACCTTGAACAGCACCAGAAGTAACTGGTAAAACCTTTCTAATTAAATTGATTTTGGCAGCCATTTGGTAACAAAATGACATAGCCTTAGCCCTTGCTGCATGAGGAATACCTGCGACCTTGCTGCCAAGTAGAAGAATTATTTATTCTACTTTAAAACATTCAATTTTTCAAAATTCTCATGTTCGACATCTCCAAAACATCCAATATGGGAAAAAATATTGCAGAAATGCAAACTTATTGTTTAGGATGAATGCACAATGGTACGCAAAAAATCACTTGAGGCTCTTGGTCGATCCTTGCAAGATTTGCGTGGCAATGTTAGACCATTTGGGAATGCAGTAATATTGCTTGCAGGAGATTTCAGACAAATGTTACCTGTTATTCTTCAATCAACACCAGCAGATGAAATAAATGCTTGCCTCAAATACTCTACTTTTTTGTTCCATGTGAAGACATTAAACTTAACTAAAAATATGCATGTACAGTTGCAGACTGTTCGATCCGCACAAAAACTTTTGCATCACTTGTGGGAAATTGGGTACGAAAAAGTGCCAGCTGATCAGAGTTAAGGGCAAAATTCTTTGACTTTTAACTTCTGTAATTTCTGTAATTTTATTTCATCAAAAGAATAGTTAGTTTAAAAGGTTTTTGCAGATATTCAAAATATAAGAATTCTATTTGACTGAGTAAATGAGCTATTCTTGCAGGTCAATACAAAGATGCCCATGAACTTAACGCTATAATTAAATGTAAAATTCCAAGTGAGGTAGTCAAATACAAATCCATCGACACTGTTGTGAAAGCAGATAAAGTGGTTAATTATCCAACAGTTATATTTGCCAGGGATGCCACCGCATGTATTGTAACTGAAATTTGGTGTACTAATTATCATGTTGTGAAATATAAACCAATCCAAGCTTTGCAATGGCACATAGCTTGCAGTAAAAAAAAAAAAAAATAACAAACAGTATCATAGAAAAAGCAATCTTAACAGGACCTTTCACAGACGAATATATCTTCATTCCATGCATTCCTATGATTTCACCGGATACATCATTACACTTTAGCAAATTGCACTTTCCAATTTTATTGTCATTTGCAATAACCATCAACAAAGCACAGGGAACAATCTTTACAATTGTGGGCCTTACAGTTACACACTGACTGTTTTTTCACATGGACAATTTATGTTACATATTCAAGAGTCACCAAACCGGAAAATCTCTATATCAGCTAAGAAAATGGAACAACAAAAACTGTGTACCCATGCAAAATGGAAATTTAAACCTATAAGAAACATGCTTTTTCTCATTTTGGAACTTTTTCCATTGCGCCAATTTGAGCCACAGCAACGCGTGGCAGGGTACAGCTAGTATATTATATATGTATATATATATTATATATGTATATATATATTATATATGTATATATGTATATATATATATATATTGTATATGCATATATATATATTATATATATTATATATGTATATATATATATTGTGTGTATATATATTGTATATGTATATATATTGTGTATGTATATATATTGTGTATGTATATATATTATATATGTATATATATTATGTATCTATATATATATATTATGTATGTATAGATAATATATATATATTTATATATATACTAGCATTTCAGCCCGGCGTTGCCCGGGTGTTTGGAGGTGTATGCTGAGCAAAAAAAAAAAAAAAAGAGTAAATTTGTTTTTAATTTGACCCCTATTATGACCCCTTAAAATTTATAGTTTCGGGCTCAAATCACTTTATTAAATTAGATCCAGGTTCAAGGAACCGATATCTAAAATTTCAAGTGTCTAGACCAAAAATTGTCAGGAGTTTGGTAGAGTTCTTAAAGGTCAAATCGTTGAAATTTGACCCCTTAACAGCCAAATTTCTGGCTGAAACCCGTCACATTGATTTTACCAAATCTCAGTACCCGGTATTTCAAATTTCGAGTCTATAGACTAAAAATTGACAGAGTTATTGCGTAGGGAAATGTACACAGACAGACAGACAGACAGACAGACAGACACGTTCACTTTTATAGATATTATGTATGTATAGATAATATATATATATATATGATGTATGTATAGATAATATATATATATATATGATGTATGTATAGATAATATATATATATATATGATGTATGTATAGATAATATATATATATATATATGATGTATGTATAGATAATATATATATATATATATATATGATGTATGTATAGATAATATATATATATATATGATGTATGTATAGATAATATATATATATATATGATGTATGTATAGATAATATATATATATATATGATGTATGTATAGATAATATATATATATATATGATGTATGTATAGATAATATATATATATATATGATGTATGTATAGATAATATATATATAAATATGATGTATGTATAGATAATATATATATATATATATGATGTATGTATAGATAATATATATATATATATATGATGTATGTATAGATAATATATATATATATATGATGTATGTATAGATAATATATATATATATATGATGTATGTATAGATAATATATATATATATATATATGATGTATGTATAGATAATATATATATATATATATGATGTATGTATAGATAATATATATATATATATATGATGTATGTATAGATAATATATATATATATATATGATGTATGTATAGATAATATATATATATATATATGATGTATGTATAGATAATATATATATATATATATATGATGTATGTATAGATAATATATATATATATATATGATGTATGTATAGATAATATATATATATATGATGTATGTATAGATAATATATATATATATATGATGTATGTATAGATAATATATATATATATATGATGTATGTATAGATAATATATATATATATATGATGTATGTATAGATAATATATATATATATGATGTATGTATAGATAATATATATATATATGATGTATGTATAGATAATATATATATATATATATGATGTATGTATAGATAATATATATATATATATATATGATGTATGTATAGATAATATATATATATATATGATGTATGTATAGATAATATATATATATATATATGATGTACGTATAGATAATATATATATATATATATGATGTATGTATAGATAATATATATATATGATGTATGTATAGATAATATATATATATATATATAATGTATGTATAGATAATATATATATATAATGTGTGTATAGATAATATATATATATAATGTGTGTATAGATAATATATATATATAATGTGTGTATAGATAATATATATATATAATGTGTGTATAGATAATATATATATATAATGTGTGTATAGATAATATATATATATAATGTGTGTATAGATAATATATATGTGTGTATAGATAATATATATGTGTGTATAGATAATATATATATATATGTGTGTATAGATAATATATATATATATAATGTATGTATAGATAATATATATATATATAATGTATGTATAGATAATATATATATATATATAATGTATGTATGGATAATATATATATATATAATGTATGTATGGATAATATATATATATATATAATGTATGTATGGATAATATATATATATATAATGTATGTATGGATAATATATATATATATAATGTATGTATAGATAATATATATATATATAATGTATGTATAGATAATATATATATATATAATGTATGTATAGATAATATATATATATATATGATGTATGTATAGATAATATATATATATATATGATGTATGTATAGATAATATATATATATATATGATGTATGTATAGATAATATATATATATATATGATGTATGTATAGATAATATATATATATATATGATGTATGTATAGATAATATATATATATATATGATGTATGTATAGATAATATATATATATATATATATATGATTTATGTATAGATAATATATATATATATATATATATGATTTATGTATAGATAATATATATATATATATATATATGATTTATGTATAGATAATATATATATATATATATATGATTTATGTATAGATAATATATATATATATATATATATATGATGTATGTATAGATAATATATATATATATATATATATATATATATATATGATGTATGTATAGATAATATATATATATATATATATGATGTATGTATAGATAATATATATATATATATATATATATATATATGATGTATGTATAGATAATATATATATATATATATATATATATATATATATGATGTATGTATAGATAATATATATATATATATATGATGTATGTATAGATAATATATATATATATATATATATATATGATGTATGTATAGATAATATATATATATATATATATATATGATGTATGTATAGATAATATATATATATATATATATATGATGTATGTATAGATAATATATATATATATATATATATATATATGATGTATGTATAGATAATATATATATATATATATATATATATATATGATGTATGTATAGATAATATATATATATATATATATATATATGATGTATGTATAGATAATATATATATATATATATATATATATGATGTATGTATAGATAATATATATATATATATATATATATATGATGTATGTATAGATAATATATATATATATATATATATATGATGTATGTATAGATAATATATATATATATATATATATATGATGTATGTATAGATAATATATATATATATATATATATATATATATATGATGTATGTATAGATAATATATATATATATATATATGATGTATGTATAGATAATATATATATATATATATATATATATATGATGTATGTATAGATAATATATATATATATATATATATATATGATGTATGTATAGATAATATATATATATATATATATATATATGATGTATGTATAGATAATATATATATATATATATATATATATATGATGTATGTATAGATAATATATATATATATATATATATATATATGATGTATGTATAGATAATATATATATATATATATATATATATATATATGATGTATGTATAGATAATATATATATATATATATATATATATATGATGTATGTATAGATAATATATATATATATATATATATATATATGATGTATGTATAGATAATATATATATATATATATATATATGATGTATGTATAGATAATATATATATATATATATATATATATGATGTATGTATAGATAATATATATATATATATATATATATGATGTATGTATAGATAATATATATATATATATATATATATGATGTATGTATAGATAATATATATATATATATATGATGTATGTATAGATAATATATATATATATATATATATGATGTATGTATAGATAATATATATATATATATATATATATATGATGTATGTATAGATAATATATATATATATATATATATATATGATGTATGTATAGATAATATATATATATATATATATATATATGATGTATGTATAGATAATATATATATATATATATATATGATGTATGTATAGATAATATATATATATATATATATATATATGATGTATGTATTGATAATATATATATATATATATATATATGATGTATGTATTGATAATATATATATATATATATATATATGATGTATGTATTGATAATATATATATATATATGATGTATGTATTTTTTTTGTTTTTTGTTTTTTTACAAAGGCATCACCACATTATCAAGGCCCAGAGGCCACTCAAGGATAAGGGTTAAAGAGTGTACAGTAGAAATTGGTCAATATAGTAATCATTAGTAATGAAAATTTGGTAAATTTAATAACTTATATGGAACGGCTCATCAAGAACTTATTTACTTTAGACTTGAACACATCCATATTGTAGTCAGCAGGAAAACGGAAGACAATTCCACAGGCGTGCAGTTCTAAGAAAGAAGCTTTGTTCATGGAATCTACGTTTAGGTTTAGGCACAGATAAAGAGTGGGGGAAATTATTGATAGTGTTTACAGCTAGACGAGTGTTTCTTGTGAAAGTTTGGCGAGGGGGGACCATAGATTGAAGCTCAGTTGAACACTTTCCATGAAAATAACGATACATCAGAGACAAACTCGCAACATCTCTTCTGTGAGATAGAGGTTGCAAGGAGGAGAAAAGGACATCTCCTACGAGGCTACGAAGTCTATTTTGAACTCTATCAAGGCAGGACAAGTCCTTTCTAGCAGCTCCTGCCCAGATGTGGCAACAGTATTCCATCCTTGGACGTACCTGGCTCTTATATAGGTAGAGAATAGCATCAGCAGTGAGATATCTACTGGATCGATAGAAAGATCCCACCATTTTTCCAGCGGCCTTGGCAACAGATTTGATATACGTGTTCCATTTAAGATCAGGAGTAATGGTCAAGCCCAGAAGCTTGTCAAAACTTGAGGCCTCCTGAAGACGAGAGCCATTCATTTCAATTGATGACAAATGTGGATTAGAATGTTGATGATGTAAAGAGAAAAGCTTGGTTTTAGATGCATTAAAAGTAACCAGCCACTCCTTTCCCCATTGTACTACGTGCTCAAGATCAGAGGAGAGAGAATTGGAGAGAACTTGGTCGTTTACTGTCTTAGATGTGCTACCATAAATGGTAGTGTCGTCAGCATAAATGTCTACAAATGATGTAAGGATATGATTTGGAAGATTATTAATGTAGATCAGGAAAAGAGTTGGGCCCAGGATGGATCCCTGAGGGACACCGGCATTAATACTGTGAGCTTCTGATTTTTGCCCCTCAACTACTACTCTTATGAACCTATCAGAAAGAAATGATTTAATAATTGAGAAGACTTTTCCAGCTATACCATAGCTAGCGATCTTATGAAGTAAACCTTTATGCCATACCCTATCAAAGGCTTTAGATATGTCAAGAGCAATTGCCCTAGAAAGATTGCCACCGTCGAGAGATTTGCTAATCCTATGCGATATAACTGTAAGGACATCTGCTGTAGATCTAGCAGAACGGAAACCATATTGTGTGTCACTGAGAAGGTTATTTTTGTTGAGATGGTTGATTACTTCTGTATTTAACACAGATTCCAGCAACTTACTCATGACGCACAGGAGACTTATTGGCCTGTACTGAGAGGGGGATGAGCGATCACCTGAATTCTTAAATACAGGGCATACTGATGAGATTTTCCAGGGAGATGGGAAACTATTCTCCTTAAGACAACGTTTAAACAGTTTTGTAAGTATGGGCGCTAATTCAGGTTAAAGTTTTTTGAGTACTATAATTGGAATACCATCAGGGCCAGTTGCTTTACTGGAATCAAGGTTTTTGATTAGCTTCGCAACATCACGTACAGATATACGTATATCACATAGCGTGTTTTCTGATACAGGAGGAAATATTGGGGGTTGGCGGTCTTGGTCGCAAAGGGTAGAATTAGCTGCAAAGTTCTTGACAAAGAGTTTGGCTTTGTCTGATGCTGACGAGATTACCTCAGGTCCATTGATAATAGTTGGGATGGAGCACACGCTTCTGTTCAGGATTCTGTTTGCTATTTGCCAAAACTGGTGGGAACCAAGCCGCTGCTCAGCTACTTTGGACTGAAGAGATTGAGCATACAACACTCTTGCGTTCCTTATTACTTTCTTACAATGGTTGCTGGCAGTCCTGAAAACGGCTTTAGTTTCCATACATCTATTACGTTTGAAGCAGTGGAAAAAGTGATTTCTGTGCGCAATGGCAGCAGCACATTCTGGAGAGAACCATGGCTGGCTGTTAGGTTTTTGCTGAAACTTTTTAGAGGGTATGAAATGGTCAATACCTACAATTAACCATTCAGTTAGGTCTAATACTATAGAGGACACATCCTTTTTAAACATGGAATGCAGAGGTAGATCAGATATAAATGTACGGAAGCTATCCCAGTCAGCCTTAGTGTATCGATATACTGTACGATGAAGAGGTACGTCTGGGGACTTATTACATTTCATTTTTATCTTAATTGATACAACAGAGTGTTCGGAAGATCCAAGAGGCGGCAGAACAGAAACTGAACATAGTTCAGGGCAAGTTGTGAGAAAAAGGTCTAGTAGGCTCGCATACTGGCCGTCATTATCGGGCACACGGGTAGGTTCCTGAACAATGTGAGTGAGGTCATAGGCAATGGAGAAATCATGACAGAACCTCCCCTCATCATCGGTCTTGTTTGAGTGGGTCAACCATTCGACGTTGTGAACATTGAAGTCTCCACATACGTGAATGTTAGCTGAAGGATAAGTAGAAAGGACTTGGTCAATTTTCTCAGATATGCTTTGAAAGATAGTAACTCCGCTGTTGTGGGGGCGATAGAGAGTAAATATAAATGCAGTAGTGTATAGATGATGTATGTATAGATAATATATATATATATATATATATATGATGTATGTATAGATAATATATATATATATGATGTATGTATAGATAATATATATATATATGATGTATGCATAGATTATATATATATGATGTATGCATAGATTATATATATATGATGTATGCATAGATTATATATATATGATGTATGCATAGATTATATATATATGATGTATGCATAGATTATATATATATATATATGATGTATGAATAGATTATATATATATATATATGATGTATGAATAGATTATATATATATATATGATGTATGAATAGATTATATATATATATATATATGATGTATGAATAGATTATATATATATATATATATGATGTATGAATAGATTATATATATATATATATATGATGTATGAATAGATTATATATATATATGATGTATGAATAGATTATATATATATGATGTATGAATAGATTATATATATATATATATATGATGTATGCATAGATTATATATATATATATGATGTATGCATAGATTATATATATATATATATGATGTATGCATAGATTATATATATATATATATGATGTATGCATAGATTATATATATATATATATATATGATGTATGCATAGATTA
Organism: Euprymna scolopes; assembly: GCF_053919585.1. Taxonomy (NCBI): domain Eukaryota; kingdom Metazoa; phylum Mollusca; class Cephalopoda; order Sepiida; family Sepiolidae; genus Euprymna; species Euprymna scolopes. Next base: position 34,726,828 of record NC_136515.1, read on the forward strand.
TATATATATATGATGTATGCATAGATTATATATATATATATATATGATGTATGCATAGATTATATATATATATATATATATGCATAGATTATATATATATATATATGATGTATGCATAGATTATATATATATATATGATGTATGCATAGATTATATATATATATATGATGTATGCATAGATTATATATATATATGATGTATGCATAGATTATATATATATATATATGATGTATGCATAGATTATATATATATGATGTATGCATAGATTATATATATATATGATGTATGCATAGATTATATATATATATATGATGTATGCATAGATTATATATATATATATATATATGATGTATGCATAGATTATATATATATATATATGATGTATGCATAGATTATATATATGATGTATGCATAGATTATATATATATATATGATGTATGCATAGATTATATATATATATATGATGTATGCATAGATTATATATATATATATATATATATATATATATATGATGTATGCATAGATTATATATATATATATATATATATATGATGTATGCATAGATTATATATATATATATATATATATATATGATGTATGCATAGATTATATATATATATATATATATATGATGTATGCAAAGATTATATATATATGATGTATGCAAAGATTGTATATATATATATATATATATATGATGTATGCAAAGATTATATATATATATATATATATATATATATGATGTATGCAAAGATTATATATATATATATATATATATGATGTATGCAAAGATTATATATATATATATATTTATATATGATGTATGCAAAGATTATATATATATATATTTATATATGATGTATGCAAAGATTATATATATATATATATGATTTATGCAAAGATTATATATATATATATATATATGATGTATGCAAAGATTATATATATATATATATATATGATGTATGCAAAGATTATATATATGATGTATGCAAAGATTATATATATATATATATATATATATATATGATGTATGCAAAGATTATATATATATATATGATGTATGCAAAGATTATATATATATATATGATGTATGCAAAGATTATATATATATATATATATGATGTATGCAAAGATTATATATATATATATTATGTATGCAAAGATTATATATATATATATATATGATGTATGCAAAGATTATATATATATATATGATGTATGCAAAGATTATATATATATATATGATGTATGCAAAGATTATATATATATATATTATGTATGCAAAGATTATATATATATATATATATGATGTATGCAAAGATTATATATATATATTATGTATGCAAAGATTATATATATATATATATATGATGTATGCAAAGATTATATATATATATATGATGTATGCATAGATTATATATATGATGTATGCATAGATTATATATATATATATGATGTATGCATAGATTATATATATGATGTATGCATAGATTATATATATGATGTATGCATAGATTATATATATGATGTATGCATAGATTATATATCTATATATATAAAAATGTAAAGTTTGTTCATTCTAAAAGAATAAAACCATATTTCTACATTACCAATTTATTTGAAATTTTCAGGCAACCCATTTTTAGAGTCGATGTATGTTTTTATGTTATTAAAATAAATTTACCTAATTAAAATTTAAATATTAGATAAAATAAATATATTTTTTTTAACCGTTTATGGGAATCTGTTCTGTTGATAAAACTGAACTTCCGGTTCGATTCATTTCGCACCCACGAATTGACGAAAGGTTTCATTTTCTGTTAACTCAATAAGTAAAAAAAAAAAAAAAAAAAAAAAAACTTATTTCATTTGTTTATTTTCCAAATTTTTTAATTTACACATCTTTTCTTTATTATATAAGGCCAAAAAAAAAAGTTTGTTGCTTGCTTTTGAGTTTTTTTTTTTTTTGTTTTTCTATATAAGATTACTCATGCAGAGAGTGATCCGTGCTGAAATAATGTTATTATTTAAAAAGTCATTCTTTACATGGGGAGGTAAGGATGTTTTGTACCTATTCTGTACTTTAACCTTACAATTGAATAAATAAAAAAAAAAAAAACATATCGTAAAACGTTATTTAAACGTGGAAATATGATTTAAAAAATAGCGCGGATCGTTCTCTGCATTAGCACCATTTTTATTTATTGCGGACTATTATTCTCATCTTTATTAGTTGTTGTTTCACGAATTTTCGGCCAACTATTCCTCTGGCCTTCATGAAAAGAAGTCCTTTTATAAATATTCAGTAACTTTTTCCTTTTATTATTCTTAAAGAGTAAAACTTTTCTTATTCATGAAAGGAGTTAAGCCTACGTAAATAAATAAATGTTTGTACACGTGACAAATTATAAATAAATGGTTTAGTTACTTTTTTTAAAAAATGTTTGTAAAAGTGCGAAAGGCGACGTTGTTGTACAACCATTACTACCATGCTTAATTTCTATACTTATAGGTTTTTGGAATTTTTTTTCACTGGATTATTATTGATTGGACACAATTAAACAGATTATTAAAAAAAAAAAATGTAAAAAAGAAATCATTATTTCGACATTTGAAAGTGGTGCTCACTTTTTAGTTACGTTCTGATAAATCAGTCACCCATTTTGTAAGCAATAAAAACGCGGTATATGAAAACCATACAAAGTAAAAATAATGAGTCTACCGCATTTGTAAGTCAGAAATATATTTGTTTCTCCAAGAAAAAAAAATAGAGAGAACAGGACTTTTTTTATTGTTCTCATGAAAATAAAGTTTCGAGATTTTTAATTATTATTTTTTTTTTTCACTTATTTAGTCAGTTTGTGGTTTTTTTTTTTTGTAATTGTTTTTTGAAAGGTGAGTTTTTTTTCAAAACTTTTGTTTCTTTTTAATTTTTTAAAATTATTATAAATTTCACTAACATGCTGGAGAAATGTTTAATAATTTGGTATTTTTTTAGATTCGGTCCACCTCCACAATTTTCCTTTCAATGACGACATTTATAGGTTTCCGAGTATGCTGAACACGCAAATTGCATTGAAATTTTGCGGAAATAAATAGTTGTATTATGCATTGTATTCTTCGGCGGCATTCTTTTTACGTGCACACGCGCCATAAACAAATACACACACGTAAAAAAGATGGCCGCCAAAGATTACAATGCATAATACAACTTTTTATATCTTGATAACTACTTATTTCTGCAAAATTCCGATGCGATTTTCGTATTCAGCATAGTCGAAAACCATTTCAAGTCGTCATTTAAAAGAAAATTGAGGAGGTGGACCTAATCTAAAAATTTACCAATAATTTTTAATCCCGTACGCCTCCCGATACATTGCTTCGTCAACATGCGACCATTTTATATCTCCCGAAGACACTTCCGTATTTAGAAAAAAAAAAAATAAATAAAAAGTGACCGATTTACCAGAACGTGGTAACTAAAAAGTGAGTACCCCTTTCAAATGTTGAAATGATTTTTTTTTTTTTTCAATTTTTTTTCATAATCTGGTTAGTGTTCAATCAATAATAAAATATTTCGTTATATATGAACGTGAAACGGGCCTTAAAGTAAAATAATACCGGATTTTTTTTAGCAGATTTGCCGTTTAGTTGTACAAATATCCTCAAACCAGGTAATCACTAAAAGGGATTTTTAAAAGTCGTCACCTGTATCGAGCAAAAGTTTAAAACCACTGATTATATGCCAGCCTACATCATGGTAACATATATTGAGTGAGTTCCTAACAGTATTTTCTATAGTTTTTTAGTTTAAACTCATTTTCCCAAAATTTCCCCAAACTTAACGTGTTCGATACAGTCTGCCGCCATTTGTATTTTTCAGATATACCGATAAACATTGAATGTTTTTGAACCGATTATACATTACATAAAAACACTAAAATCTTATCCAGTTAGGTAGAACACTTACTTTTCTTGCCTTTGATAACATTTATTTGTTATATATTTATTTTTTGACAACTTCTTTGTATCTGTGTTTAGTAATATAAACCCTTTTCATTTAATGTAACGTTTAGTCGGCTCGAAAAACAGTGTTTATTGGTGTATTTGAAAGCTACAAATGGTGGCGGACACTGTTGATTACTTTAAGTTAGAGAAAGTGAGTTAAAACTAAAAAAAACTATACAAAATACTGTCAGAAACCTACCGATTATGCCAGCCTATGTCATGGTAACATATGTTCGGTGAGTTTCAGACACTGTTTTGTATAGTTTTTAGTTTTCAACTTACTTTCCCAAACTTAACGTATTCAACAGAATTCGCGACCATTTCTGTTTTTTGAGCCAATTAAACATTTTACATTACATAAAAACACTAAACAATTATCCAATTAAGTAGAAACATAAATTACCTTACCTTTGTTTTCATTTATTTGTTTTTGAACGACTTTTTCGAATCTGTGTATAGTAACCCCCCTCCCCCCCACCATCAACAAAATATTAATCACTAACACACATTTTTTAAAACAACAATAAAAAAAAAAAAAGCATTTAGCGTTTCAACATTTTTGCTACGTTCGGCTTCATCCACTGATTGTTGGTCAAGTCCAAAACATGAATGATTGACAGAAACTCTCGAGGATCCAGATCAAATTCTGCAAGAGTACCATTTTTTTTCAGTTTCGCCTTCTTTTTCACTTTTTGCAGTGGATTGCTGTACTAATATAAGAAACATGCATTTTCTCTTTTATTAAATTTTTCCATTACACCAAATTGAGCCACTGCAACGCGTGGCAGGGTACAGCGTGTATATATATATATATATATATGATGTATGCATAGATTATATATATATATATATATATATATGATGTATGCATAGATTATATATGATGTATGCATAGATTATATATATATATATATATATATGATGTATGCATAGATTATATATATATATATGATGTATACATAGATTATATATGCACATATATGTATGTATGTATGTATGTATGTATTATGTATATATAGATAATATATATATATATGTATTATGTAATGCCTTTCTGTATAATAGTCTTCCTTAAATACCATAGAGAAAAGACACATACATTTTCACTTTTATGAATAGTGGTGCCCGGCAAGTATATATATTATGTATGTATAGATATTATATATATATATATATATATATTATGTATGTATAGATATTATATATATATATATATATATATTATGTATGTATAGATATTATATATATATATATTATGTATGTATAGATATTATATATATATATATTATGTATGTATAGATATTATATATATATATATTATGTATGTATAGATATTATATATATATATATATATTATGTATGTATAGATATTATATATATATATATATATTATGTATGTATAGATATTATATATATATATATATATATTATGTATGTATAGATATTATATATATATATATATATATATTATGTATGTATAGATATTATATATATATATATATATTATGTATGTATAGATATTATATATATATATATATATTATGTATGTATAGATATTATATATATATATATATATTATGTATGTATAGATATTATATATATATATATATATTATGTATGTATAGATATTATATATATATATATATATATTATGTATGTATAGATATTATATATATATATATATATATTATGTATGTATAGATATTATATATATATATATATATATTATGTATGTATAGATATTATATATATATATATATATATTATGTATGTATAGATATTATATATATATATATATATATTATGTATGTATAGATATTATATATATATATATATATATTATGTATGTATAGATATTATATATATATATATATATATTATGTATGTATAGATATTATATATATATATATATATTATGTATGTATAGATATTATATATATATATATATTATGTATGTATAGATATTATATATATATATATTATGTATGTATAGATATTATATATATATATATTATGTATGTATAGATATTATATATATATATATTATGTATGTATAGATATTATATATATATATATTATGTATGTATAGATTATATATATATATATATATATATTATGTATGTATAGATTATATATATATATATATATATATATAGATTATATATATGCATATATCTATATATCTATAAAAGTGAACGTGTCTGTCTGTCTGTGTACATTTCCCTACGCAATAACTCTGTCAATTTTTAGTCTATAGACTCGAAATTTGAAATACCGGGTACTGAGATTTGGGAAAATCGATTTGACTGGTGTCAGCCAGAAATTTGGCTGTTAAGGGGTCAAATTTCAACGATTTGACCTTTAAGAACTCTACCAAACTTCTCCGACAATTTTGGGTCTAGACACTTGAAATTTTAGATATAGGTTCCTTGAACCTGGATCTAACTTAATGAAGTGATTTGAGCCCGAAACAATAAATTTTAAGGGGTCATAATAGGGGTCAAAGTTTTAAAAAATTAACTATTTTTTTTGTTTTTTTGCTTTTTTTGCACAGCATACACCTCCAAACACCCGAGCAACGCCAGGCACCCATGCTAGTATATTATATATGTATAGATAATATATATATATATATATATATATATATATATATATATGCATATGATATTTATTATGTATGCATATATATATTATATACGTATAGATAATGATATGTATTATGTATGCATACATAATATATATGCATGTTTTTGTGCATATATTATATATTTATAGATAATGTATATATGCATATGATATGTATTATATATGCATATATATCATTTATGCATGTATAAATAGTATACATGCATATATATAAATATTATGCATTTCATATCAATAAGTATACCATTTTGTTTTTTTTTCTTTCCTGCATTTTCTTTACATGTTCCTCCTTGACAAAATAATAATAAAAGAATCTATTCGCTGGGATTTGGCAATATATACCAGTTTTGTTTGTTGTGTAAATATTTGCAATAAAAAAAAATGCACAAAAAAGTTTGTTTCACTTTTTCTGAACTAAAAAAATACTTTAACATGAAAGTTGCTGGTTAGTTTTTACAACTTACTCCAGCGAATCATAAACACCCTAACCTCCTCATATTAAAAATGGCTCTCTGATTAAACACACACCCCCCAACCTCGTAAGTCGTTCTTAACATGCAGTGGTTGGTAGGGTAGTTATTCCGAAAGCAGTTTTTAACATGGGGATGTTGAGGTGTTTATAATACGCTTTGTAAATGAAATAAGAAAATGTTTTTGTTTGAAATATCAGTTCTCGATGATAATTCTTGGCCTGAACACGTAATCCCCCAACACGGATGATTACAGAAACATGTATGCACATATGTAGCCATCAATGTTTGTATAAATAAATTTCATATACCTGCTCTGTTTGCTCATTGAGCACTTTGGCAGACACGTTTTTTTCATTGATGTACTTTTAGGAAACTAAACTCTACTGGCTAAATATATATATAATTATTTATATGTATATATATATATATATATATGTGTGTGTATGTATATGCATATATATATGTGTGTGAGTGTGTGCATATGTATATATAAATTTATATATACATATATATGTATGTATATATATATATATATATATATTTATATATGCATGTATATAGAAGATGTGTGTTATGTTAAAGTGCATTATTCATTACAAGTATATTTTAAATTATAAAAAATTCAGATCAGTTTTATATAATATTTGCGATGATAAAGAATCTCTTTAAATGTTTTTAATAAATTTGTTTTGTGTTTCAGAAAACTCTTTATGGCGCCAATGTTGTAGTTTTTGAAGGGATATTGGCGTTTGCAAATAAAAAAATTCGAGATGTAAGTCAAATTTTTTTTTCAAACGTGTTTTCTCCCAGTGTTTTATCATATTTAACCTGTCGCTATTTCTCATATTTTCCAGTACTATTGGACATTCTGAACAGTGCCCAAATGAGACCATAGTATGGTTCAAAGTGCCGAGTGAAGTACATGTCCCCACACATAAGTTCTATAGCAAACCCCCACTCTCCTCAAGGAGTTACTTCTACTTGCACAGATGCCATTGTTCAAAAGCAGCATGCATACCGCAGATTTATCCGACATAAATCCAGTACAAATAGTCAAAAGTTTATAGAAGTGAGAAGTTATTGTAGGAGGGAAATAGCCGCAGCTACCGAAAACGCATTAAAGTGCAGAAATTAGGAACTCATGATTTCTGGAACATCTATAACTAGGTACCCCAACTATCCAACAATCTTAAATTTGTTTGCATGGTAACCGAGAAGGCGAGTGTGCTTTCCCGTCGGTTTGCCTCCAACTCTACTTTGGACCCAGCAAACCTTTCCCTTCCAGATTTTATTTTGTAGACAAAAACCACGCTAGATGATCTGAAAATCCCCCTTTCTCAAGTACATCATATCATAAAAAACTTTGACATCTGAACTTGATTTCATCCTGGTTGTACTATTAAAAAAATGCTCCGCTGAGGTTGCTCCAGTTGTCTCCAAACTTTTCAACAAATGCCTTAGCAAATCTTGACTTCTGGAAAACCGCTTCTCTAGTACCAGTTTACAAGAATTCTGGTGAATAAACTGACCCATTAAATAAACTGACCCATTAAATTATCACCCCATTAACTTTCTCCCTCTATTTGCCAAAATATTTGCGTTCATAATTAATCAAGCTCTAGTCCACCACCTGACAACTGTTAAACTTCTCTCTGATTAACAGTATGTGTTTAGGCAAGTCCATGGCAACAGTACTCCATAATGGTGACTTTGTAGAGGTACAGGATACTGTCAGGCGTAAGTAACTTTGTAGCGCAGAAGAGAAAGCCCACCTAAACTTCTGACCGACCAACAATATGGATTTAGGCAAGCCTGTTCTATTGCAGATATCCAAACTGTAATCTCTGAATGTATATACTATGCACTGAATGAAACAGAGGAGGTTATGACAGTAGCCCTAGATATATCTAAGGACTTTGAAGGGTCTGGCATGATGGTCTTCTTATGAACATTAGATCCTATGATATTACTAGACTAATACTTAACATAATTAAATCCTTCTTAAGAGAAAAATCCAGGTTGTCTTTGATGGTCGTACGTCAAAACAATGTGATGTAAATGTGGGTTTACCTCAAGGGTCAATCCTTGAACGTTTATTCCTGATATTCATAAATGACCTCCCTGATAAAATTGTCTCCGTGATGGGTATATTTGCTGACTACACCATATTCTATAATGGACACGAGGGGAAAACAGATTAACATATCCAAGGCAATGGTGGAAACCCTAGTAGTGGAATGGGGACAAAAATGGATGATCACATTCAATGCTGTCAAGACTAAGCTTTCTTTTTATAACTACAAGAAACCTTCTCAACCACCAATAGCTATGACTAAAGTACTTCATTCAAACTCCTCGGCTTAATGTTCATGGGGAACATGAGTTGGAACAGATACATTGAATGCATTGCCAAGGGTGCTGCAAAGAAGATGGGCTCTCTCTACTGTGCTAGAAAGTTACATGCACTCATGTATGGAGTATTGTTGCCACATTTGAGCTGGTGCATCTGCTACTAGTCTCTCCCTCTTGGATAGGGTCCAAAAAAGAGTACCTACTATGTCCCACACTATCAGCTAAGCTTCAACCTCTGTCCCATCAATAAAATGTTGCATCCCTCTGCACGTTTTACAAGTATTTTAATGGTAGGTGCTTCAACGAACCTTCTCAACGTAAATACCTCGGACAAATCCTACAAGCAGCAAAATCCCACCCCTACACAGTAGAAATCCCTAGATGTAAGAAAGCCTTCTACTCTAATAGTTTCTTCCCTAGGACTGTTAGACTTTGGAATTCCCTTTTTGGGCTCCTGTTTCCCTGACTATACTGACATGCAAAAGTTCAAATGTAATGTAAACAGACATCTTGCTGCTCAACTCCCTACATAGTACCCCTACAAATTATATCCCAGATAGGAGCCCCCTACATCAAAGTGGCACCGTACCTTGTTTGGAGTGAAAATGCAAAAAAAAAAAAAAACTTATAGTGAAGTTGTATTTTGTACTGATTGTAACAAAACGATGCGTATCATGTAAGTAACTTCAAACTTCAAAAAGAACTCCAATGCTCATGCAACACTGTAACACCAAAATTATCAACTCCAATGCTCATGCAACACTGTAACACCAAAATTATCAACTCCAATGCTCATGCAACACTGTAACACCAAAATTATCAACTCCAATGCTTTCTCTCAGCTGTCAAAAATCTCATTTGCTTTTAATTCGTTGTTTTTAAAGTTTGTGGTTCTCTATGCATACAAATTAGTTCCAACTATGAAATCCTGCAATTATGAGAACGAGTTCTTTTCTCTTGGGGAGTTCTTTTTCACTTCTAGAAACATTTGAGATTTTCTCTTTGTAAGCAAAAAGAAAATTTTTTAAGAATTCATGTTTCTTTTTGATTCTGTCCCCGGGGTTTTTTTTTTTTGTTTTGTTTTGTTTTTTATGGTAATTTCCTAACCTCAATTTCTATCTGTTGAGCACAGATAGAAATTAGTTAGCTGGCTTTATCATTTTTTATTCTTTTAATTCATTGTTTAATAAATTTGGTCTATATATAGCCATTATAAAATTTTGTACCCCCCAAAATATATATATATTTATATATTTACATACATGCATACACACACGTATGACATGACTGTTTAGAGGAGCGATATTGCTCCCCATTGGGAGATTAAAATCCCCTAAAACTCTGAGTAAAGCTGGGTAAATATGTTGAGATTGTCCGTTAAACGTTGATTGAATCCTGGACAGTGGTAGGTGACCTATAAAAAGGACAAATTTATTGCACTTTGTAAAAATAGATATTTATTGTTTTAAAAAATGAAATATCAGAATGATGCTAAATGAAATTGTGCATTCGTTTGGCCTGAGGAACACCTGCTCAGACATTCTGACTTTCTGAGTGATGGGATTGACCTGGGAGGGGGGGGGGGAGAAATTTAGTTTTGGTCCCAGACTCGCAGGTTATAGACAACCTGTTGAAATGCATACAAGCAAAAGAGTTGAGTTTGACGTGTTGGATTCTGGTTGGTCGGGTGGATTGCCCTGACCAACCTTGTTACTTTAGTATTCAAGCAAATACCCAGGCCAAATTTAGCAGATTGAAGCCAAATCTCGAGAAAAACACACACTCCAAGAATGCCACAAACCCCACTCCATCCATCCTGACTGCTATCGTAAAGAACAAAGAATAAGATTTTGGAGACTCTTGATGTTTTTGGTGTAATCAACCTGAACGATGTACACATGGTAAAAACTTGTAATTTTTGTGAAATTAACGTTTTCATACTTAGAACTCGCTCAGTCTGTTTTCCTTTTCTGGCGTGCATGCAAAGCTAATTGATTTTCAGCAGAATCGACATGAAACCTGAGATGTTGAAAATTTATGTGGAATCCTCTTGGACAAAGATAGACAATCAACGGCCAGACCAGTTCAGCGGGGTCCAAAGTCATTTGCTGACCTGGGCGAGAGGGCTACACACGCACACAAGTTTTGTCATCACTATGACTCCTCAGTGTTGCTAGAACTAGAGATATTTGAAACCCAGATCTTAGTGACTATGTTCCATGCTCTCTCTGAGCTACAAACCTCCTAATGAGCATGGGAGAAATTGTATCAAAAAAATTTTCTATAAAAATTTTTTATTGAAAATATTCAATTATTTTAAAAAAAGTATTGCCTCAATTTTAAGTGGGAATCATTATTTCCTACACCAGAGTACTCAATTTATATGAGAGCATATATTATAATATATATATATATATATATATATATATATATATATAGCATCCAGGGTGCCTAAAGAAATGTTAAATACTATTTTTTTTTTTTAGATTCATTTTAAGAAATGTATACATGCTCGTTTATTTGTTTTTTTTTGTTTGTTTTTTTTCTTTGGTTTTGTTTTATTTGTATTTATGTATCATCTTTATTTGTTTTTCTGTTTTTTGGGTTTTGTTTTATTTGTATTTATGTATCGTCTTTATTTGTTTTTCTGTTTTTTGGGTTTTGTTTTATTTGTCTTTATGTATCATCTTTATTTGTTTTTCTTTTTTGTTTTTCTTTTTTTGGTTTTTTTGCCAACCTTATCTTAACTAAAGCTGAAATTCGTTATCCCCCCCCCTCCTTATAGGCAAAATACTGTTTCATTCTTATATTCCAAGTAAACTAGTGGGAAAAAAGCCTTTGCAAAACAAATCCCAGAAGTTTCAGAAATCTGGACTTATTTTTTTTTTTCCACACTAGAAGATACGCCTTATTAAGTAATATACTTAATATCTACAATTACTATAAACTCCCTTGTATTGAATATGTGGCTTCCTTGCTATCTATAACAAACCACGGAATATAGTTTGCCTTACTTTCAATTATATATGCACCTGAAATATACAGTGATTTTAGATACAACACTATGACTTTCTGAATAGATACACAATGCCTTGTGCCTGACCTAATTGACTGTCGTTAACTACGAATTCCAACACGCCACGTAGTCTTATTATGGTAGAAACACCACTCTCTTGCGTGCTACGTATATCCAATATATTCATTTCCTCCAAGACGACTGCCATTGTCTGATTGGCATGTTAAATAAATAAAAAAGAAAAAAATAATTTTTTTCTCTATAACTAAATTTTACTTGACTATAAATTCTAAAAATTAATTCTACTGTATTCTGTAAGTTAATTCTCTCCTAAAAACTAAGTCTACCCTACTCCCCAAGCTGCTACTAACACTCATACATTACACACGCTTCATATACTATTTTTTTTTATTTTTTTTTTTATTACATTTTCACCCCAAACAAGGCACATTGCCACTTTGGTGTAGGGGGCTACTATCAGGGGAAACATCTACTGGGGTACTATGTAGGGATTAGGGCAGCGAGATGTTGGTTCACGTTGCACTTGAACTTATGCATGTCAGTACAGTTGGGGAAGCAGTGACCTGGAATGGAATTCCAAAGTCTAGCAGTTCTGGGGAAGAAACTACTGGAGTAGAAAGATCTTTTACATCTAGGGATCTCTACAGTGTGGGGGTGGGATTTTGCAGCTTGTCGGGTCTGTCGAGGGTGTTCACGTCGTGGGGGCACAAGTGCTTGCAGTTCTTCAGAGCATTCACCATTATAATACTTGTAGAACAGGCAGAGGGATGCAACGTTTCGACGATGGGACAGAGGCTGAAGTTTAGATGCCAGTTTAGGGCCTATCAGATTTGCGACTCTCTTTTGAACCCTGTCAAGGAGCGAGAGACTAGTAGCCGATGCACCGGCCCAAATATGACAGCAATACTCCATACATGGGCGAATAGTGGCCTTATAGAGGTACAGGATACTTTCGGGTGTTAGAAGTTTTCTAGCACGGTAGAGAGAGCCCACCTTCCTCGCAGCGGCCCTGGCAATGCCCTCGATGTAATTGTTCCAGCTCATGTTTCCTGTGAACGTTAGGCCAAGGAGCTTGAAAGACGTACTCTCAGCTAAAGAGTTGTTGGCCATTGCTATAGGTGGTAGAGAAGGTTTCTTGTAATTATTGAATGAAACCAGTTTTGTCTTGGTGGCATTGAACGTTACCATCCATTTTTGTCCCCATTCCACTACTGATTTGAGGTCATCCTCTAGTGTTTCTGCCATTACTTTAGATATATGTTCATTTGTTTTCCTGTCGTGCCTGCTATAGAGTGTGGTGTCATCAGCATATATACCCATCTCAGAGGCAATTTTGTCGGGGAGGTAATTTATGAATATCAGGAACAGCAGAGGACCAAGGATAGATCCCTGGGGCACTCCGGCATTTATATTATATTGTTTAGACGTACGACCGTCGAGGACAACCTGGATTTTTCTCTTATCTAAGAAGGATTTAATTATGTTAAGTATTCTACCAGTGATACCGTAAGATCTAATCTTCCTGAGGAGATCCTCATGCCATACCCTGTCAAAAGCCTTAGATATATCTAGAGCTACCGCTCTGCCCTCTCCCGCTTTGTCCAGTGAATGGTATATGCATTCAGAGATTACAGTGAGGATGTCTGCCGTGGAACGGGCTTGTCTAAATCCATATTGATGATCGATCAGAAGTTTAGCATCTGTAAGGTGCTGGACTAGAGCATGGTTAATTAAGGTCTCAAATATTTTGGCAAAAAGTGGGAGGAGGCTAATAGGGCGATAATTTAATGGGTCAGTTCTTTCGCCAGAATTCTTGAATACTGGTACCACAGAAGCAGTTTTCCAACAGCTCGGAAAGCAAGATTCATTAAGGCATTTGTTGTAGAGTTTGGAGAGAACTGGAGCTACTTCGGCTGAGCACTTTTTTAATAGCACAGCTGGGATGAGGTCGGGTCCACATGCTTTGGAAGTGTCAAGGTTTTTTATGATAGCATGCACCTGAGCAGGGGTGATTTCCAGATCGTCTAGCTTGGCGTCTGTCCGCATAGGAAAGTCAGGTAGGGGGTGGTTTAGAGGGTCCAGTGTAGAGTTGGAGGCAAACCGACTGGCAAGCATGTTAGCCTTCTCGGTTGCTGAGCAAAGAACCTCGTGATTGTTGGTTAGTGGGGGAATTGTTGATTGCCCATTATTTACTACACTGTTGTAGATTTTCCAGAAGTCACGAGTTCCTAATTTTTGTGCTTCGATGCGTTTTTTAGTGGTTTCCGTAAATTCCCTCTTAGCTGTCGCTATTTCTTTCTTAACGTTACTTCTAGCTTCTATGTACTTCTGTCTGTTTGAACTGGACTTATGTCGGTTAAACCTGCGGAATGCATGCTGCCTTTGAGCAATGGCAGTTGCGCAAGTCGGAGTAAACCATTGGGGAGAGTGGGGCTTGCTATAGAATTTCCGCATGGGAACATGCGCTTCGATTGCAGTTTTGAACCATTCAGTGGTCTCAGTTGCACACTGTTCAGCAGGAAGAGAAAAAATATTTCCCCATGGGGCGTCTCTGATAAGATCTCTGATAGCTTCCCAGTCAGCCTTTTTATAATATCTCGTTGTTTTGAGCACTGGCTCTTCAGTTTTGGGTCTAGAGTTTAGGGCGATTTCAACCATTATTACCGCATGATCAGCGTTCCCAAGTGGGCTGTCGGCTTTCGTTACACAATCATCAGGAACTGCGGTCAAAAACAGATCTAATAGTGATGCGTGTTGTTCTTCCTGATCAGGGAAGCGGGTTGGAAAAGTAACAATTTGCGATAGGGAGTGAGATACAGAGAAGCTATGAGTTGCGCTGCCTGCTGCATCTGTATAAGTAGAGAATCCAAGCCAGTTTTTGTGATGGACATTAAAGTCACCAAATACATGTACTTGGGCGCTAGTGTTGAAGGAGAGTGCTGTGTCTATGCTGTCAGATACTTTGTTTATTATGGTGCAGTCTTGGGTCGAGGGAGAGCGGTAGAGAAAGTAAAAGTAGCTAATGTTGTGTTGCATGATTAGTCTAAAGCACATAAAGGCTTGATCATCCGTTTCTAGGTTTGTTTCTCTAGTCAAGGGAAGGGTATTACGAATGTAAACTCCAAGTCCGTGCATATGTCTGTCAGAGTCCTTACGGCAGAGTGGGAGATATCCAGGCATGTTAAAGTAGTTAGAGGGGATGGAGGAGTGTAGGTTAGTCTCACTTAGTGCTAAGATATCCGGAGTATTTGTTAGGAGAAATGCTTCAACATCAGCTAAATTAGTTCTAAGCCCACGGATATTTGTGAATGCAAGCCTCAAGGGAGGAGGCAAGTTGGATTTGTTTGACCCTAAGCCTGGTTTAAGCTTATTTTTAGATTGTACTGTCATCATGTTTTTTAACGAGTTTCAGTTGGGTTAGGGGAAGCCGAACAGGAGGTTATGCAGAATATCACACATGCATCACAAATAGACCATCAGCTGACCCTCCATCAACTAGGACTGTGGCCTCAGGAAAGCCCACCGGGGATGAGTGCAGGGTCCCTTTCCATGCGCGCCATGGCACTGCAAACATCCCGATATTATTCAACTGTTGATGGAGCAGCCGCTCTAAGCGCTACCAAAGAGTTAGGGCTCCTGTACTACCAGTCGGAAACAGCAGCCAGTAACTGTCAATCCGGTACCCTCAACCCATCAGAGGAAGGTCAACCCAATCTAATTGCTCAGGCATATGTGGTACTCAAGCATTCTCAAGTGCCCAGCTTTAGGGGTGGGGTGTGTCGGGAGTGGGGAAACGGCGTTCATTGCCCTAGACAAGAAACAAGATCTACCAATGGGTGTTTCTGTCGAATCACTGTGATAGTATCTCTGCGCCTGACTAATAGGCAAAGAAGGAGTATGGAAACCGGGCGATAGGCAGGACCTATCTACTCCTTAAGCAATTTAGGTATTGCAAACCGGTAATTTGTTTGAGTCACCAGCTCTAGGAAGGCTGTCATCCAAGACTGAAGAGGCCTCCCTCCTCTTTGGTTTAGTTTCAGAGTTTTCCTTCTCCTAGACGGATGATCTGGAAAGATCTACTGGGTCCGTCACCACTGAGAGGGTTTGCTCCGCGCCTGGGTTCTAATCCAGGTATTTCTGCGACCCCGCGTGGTTAGATAATGTTATTGGGTTAGTTTGTAGAGGTTATATCTGCTAAATAGTTACACTCCTCAAAGTGGATTAGGGATATTGTTATTTCATTGTTACTGGATAAAGGGGTTGAGTAGAGCTCATGCAGTGTAAGCAACTATGATTGTAAGGAGGCTTGTTAGGAGATAGTGTGGTTTTAGGCTTTCACTTTTGTTTATATATATTTTTTATCATTTTTTTTCCTTTTTTATTTTTATTTATACTAACACTCATACATTACACACGCTTCATATACTAACACTCATACATTACACACGCTTCATATACTAACACTCATACATTACACACGCTTCATATACTAACACTCATACATTACACACGCTTCATATACTAACACTCATACATTACACACGCTTCATATACTAACACTCATACATTACACACGCTTCATATACTAACACTCATACATTACACACGCTTCATATACTAACACTCATACATTACACACGCTTCATATACTAACACTCATACATTACACACGCTTCATATACTAACACTCATACATTACACACGCTTCATATACTAACACTCATACATTACACACGCTTCATATACTAACACTCATACATTACACACGCTTCATATACTAACACTCATACATTACACACGCTTCATATAAAGTCATTCTGTAGTGCGTTATCCTATTCCTAAGCCAACATACAAATTTTTTTTTTTAATTTAAAAAAAAAAGTTTTTTTAATTTAAAAAAAAAATTTTTTTTCTAAATTTAAAAGAAAAATATTAAACTATATCTTAACTCTTTCCAACTAACCTGTTGCAAATATAGCTGTTTCCACTGCATGAACTTTTACTCACCCCCTCCTCCAGTAACAATGAAATAGCAATGTCCCTTAATCACTTTGAGGAGTGTAATTTGTCAGTAGATACATAATATTTACATACTAACCCAGTAACATTAACTACCCATGCAGGGTCGCAGAAATACCTGGATTAAGACCCAGGTGCGGGGTAAACCCTCCCGGTGCTGATGGACCCGTAGATCTTTCCAGGTCATCCGTCTAGGAGAAGGAAAACTCTGAAGCTAAACCTAAGGGGAAGGAGGCCCCTCTATTCTTGGATGACATCCTTCCTAGAGCTGGTGACTCGAACAAATTACCGGTCTGCAAACCTAAACTGCTTAATGAGTAGATAGGCTTCCATACTCTTTCTTTGCCTATTAGCTAGTTGTAGAGGTCGAAGCACAGGGATTCAACAGAAGCACTCAGTGGTCAATCTTGTTTCCGAACTAGGGCAATGAATGCCTTTTTTCACCTCTCCTGACACATCCCATTCTCCTCTAAACTGGGCACTTGGGAGTGTTTGAAGACTATAATGCCAGTACAAGTAGATTGGATTGACCATCGTGTGATGGGTTGAGGGTATCGGGTTGACAGTTCTTGGCTGCTGTTCCCGACTGGTAGTACAGGTGGCCTAACTCTTTGGTAGTGCTTAGAGCGGCTGCTCCATCAATAGTTGAATAATATTGAGATGTTTGTAGTGCCATGTCATGCATGGAAAGGGACCCCTGCACTCATCCCCGGTGGGCTTTCCTGAGGCCACAGTCTTAGTAGATGGAAGGTTAGCTGATGGTCTACTTGTGTTGCATGCTTGGTGTTCTGCAAAACCACTTGCTCAGCACCCCTTACCTAAACTGAAACTCTTAAAAAGAAAAAAAAAATAACAGTACAATCTAAAATTACGCTTAAACCAGGACAAAACTCAAAGAAAAGAAAATTGCCTCCTCCCTTGAGGCTTGCATTTACGAACATCCGTGGGCTTAGAACTAATTTAAATGATGTTGAAGCATTTCTCCTAACAAACACCCCGGATATCTTAGCACTAAGTGAGACTAACCTACACTCCTTCATCCCCTCTAGCTACTTTAACATGCCCGGATATCTCCCACTCTGCTGTAAGGATAATAGACAGACTTGGAGTCTATATTCAAAACACCCTCCCCCTGACTAGAGAAAGAAAACTAGAATTGGACAATCAAGCCTTTATGTGTTTTAGACTTATGCAACATAATATTAGTTACTTTTATTTTTTCTACCGCTCTCCCTCGTCCCAGAACTGTACCTTAATAAACAAAGTCTCTGACGGCATAGATACAGCACTTTCCCTCGACACTAGCGCACAAGTTCATGTATTTGGTGACTTCAATGTCCACCACAGTAACTGGCTTGGATTCTCTAATTACACAGACACAGCTGGTACCATAACACATAGCTTCTCTATATCTCATTCCCTATCACAGATGGTTACGTCTCCGACCCATTTCCCTGACCAGCAAGAACAACACGCATCACTTTTAGATCTGTTTCTGACCACAGTTCCTGATGATTGTGTTACGAACGCCCACAGCCCACTTGGGAATGCTGATCATGTAGTGATAATAGTAGAAATCATTCTAAACTCTAAAGCCAAAACTGAAGAACCATTGTTCAAAACAACGAGATATTATAAAAAGGCTGGCTTGGAAGCCATCAGGGATCTCATTAGAGACGCCCCATGGCGAAATATCTTTTCACTTCCTGCTGAACAGTGCGCAAATGAGACCATTGAATGGTTCAAAATAGCAATTGAAGCACATGTCTCCACGCGGAAATTTTATAGCAAGCCCCACTCTCCCCAATGGTTTACTTCCACATGTGCAGCTGCCATTGCGCAAAGGCAGCACGCATACCACAGATTTAACCGACATAAATCCAGCTCAGACAGAAGTATATAGAAGCCAGAAGTAACTGTAAGAAAGAAATAGCGACAGCTAAGAGAGAATTTACTGAAACCACCAAAAAATGCATCGAAGCACAGAAATTAGGAACCCGTGATTTCTGGAAAATCTACAACAGTGTAGTAAATAATGGGCAATTAACTATTCCCCCACTATCTAACAATCATGAAGTTGTTTGCTCAGCAACCGAGAAGGCTAACATGCTCGCCAGTCAGTTTGCCTCCAACTCTACACTAGACTCTGCTAACCACCCTATCCCAGACTTTCCTTTGCGGACAGACACCACACTTGACGATCTGAAAATCACCCCTTCTCAGGTGCATGCTATCATAAAAATTCTTGACACTGCAAAAGCATGTGGACCTGATCTCATCCCAGCTGTGTTATTAAAAAAGTGCTCAGCCGAAGTAGCTCCAGTTCTCTCCAAACTCTACAACAAATGCCTTAATGAATCTTGCTTTCCGAGCTGTTGGAAAACTGACCCAGTAAATTACCGCCCCATTAGCTTCCTCCCACTTTTTGCCAAAATATTTGAGTCCATAATTAACCAAGCTTTAGTCCATCACCTTACAGATGTTAAACTTCTGACCGACCAACAATATGGATTTAGGCAAGCCCGTTCTACAGCAGACATTCTAACTGTAATCTCTGAGCATATATACCATTCACTTGACAAAGCAGGGGAGGGTAGAGCGGTAGCTCTAGATATATCTAAGGCTTTTGACAGGGTATGGCATGAAGGTCTTCTCAGGAAAATCAGATCATATGGTATCACTGGAAGAATACTTAACATAATTAAATCCTTCTTAGATAAGAGAAAAATCCAGGTTGTCCTCGATGGCCGTACATCTAAACAATATGATATAAATGCAGGAGTACCTCAGGGGTCTATCCTTGGACCTCTATTATTCCTAATATTCATAAATTACCTTCCTGACAAAATTGTCTGTGAGATGAGTATATATGCTGATGACACCACACTCAATAACAGACAACACAGGAAAAAAAATGAACACGTATCTAAAGAAATGGCAGAAACACTAGAGGATGACCTCCAATCTGTAGTGGAATGGAGACAAAATTGGATGGTCACATTCAATGCTGCCAAGACTAAACTTGTTTCCTTCAATAACTACAAGAAACCTTCTCTACCTCCAATAGCAATGGCCAAAGACTCTTTATCTGAAAGCACATCTTTTAAACTCCTTGGCCTAACGTTCACAGGAAACCTGAGTTGGAACAATTATATTGAGAGCCAAGACCACTGCGAAAAAAATAGGTTCTCTGTACCGTGCTAGAAAGCTACTAACGCCTGAAAGTATCATGTACCTCTATAAGGCCACCATTCGCCCATATTCGTCATATTTGGGGCCGGTGCATCTGCTACTAGTCTCTCACTCCTAGACAAGGTTCAAAAGAGAGTCGCCAACCTAATAGGTCCTGAACTGTCATCCAAACTTCAGCCTCTGTCCCATCGACACAATGTAGCATCCCTCTGCCTGTTCTACAAGTATTTTAACGGTGAATGTTCCAACGAACTGCAAGTACTTGTACCTCCTCTATGTAAATACCCCCGGCAAACCCGACAAGCAGTACAATCCCACCTCTTCACAGTTGAGATCCCTAGATGTAAGAGAGCCTTCTACTCTGGTAGTTTCTTCCCAGAACCGCTAGACTTTGGAACTCACTGCCAGGTTCCTGCTTCCTCAACTGTACTAACATGCAGAAGTTCAAGTGTAACATGAACCGACATCTTGCAGCCCAACTCCCCACCTAGTACCCCTGTAACCTGTGTCCCTAATAGTAGCCCCCTACATCAAAGTGGCAATGTGCCTTGTTTGGTGTGAAAATGTAATAAAAAAAAAAAAAGTGTGATATAATGATAATGCTTATTAATTTATATAGATCAGATTGATTTACACAAAGACATAGAGCTTATAAATATATTTATTTAAAGATTTATATCATTTTGCAATTAATAGCCAAGGAAAGTCCTCGGATTTACAATTATGAAAAACAATCTGAATAGTGAGCAAAAATCCTGTTTACCAATTAAAAAAAAAACAAATGTCATAATTGACAGAACAAGAGTGTAACAGAAAATTGGGTTCACTACGTGAAGGGAATGAGTTCCGAAAAAAAATAGCAGAATCAAAAAAATGTTAATCTTTGTCTAAAGTTGCTTTTTAAGGAGGCTGAATTTTCCTCACATAAAAACGAACTTTGTTTCTAACTCTGCCTTTGTAAAGTGCCAAACAGGTGCAATATTTACACTTTTTTGATTTTAGATTAGGACCAACGTGTAGGATCTTTTCTGTCTTTGGATAGAAGACAAATCCTTCTTGACTGGGGCAATTTTAATTTTTGTATCTTAATCCAGAGTGTCTTGTAAGGGACTGAATTTTCCTTTCACTAATAACCCACCATGTGTCTAACCTTGCCCTTGTGGAGAAGCAAATAAAGACAATCATCAAAAATTGAGTTGTAGTCACAATGTATGGCACAGTTAGAGTTATAGCTGCTTCAGGCTGCTCATGAGAACAGATTATAACTTGTGGTTTTTGGATCGATAACTTGGTATCTGACTGAACAAGCATTTTCAAAAACAAAATAATGAAAGTGATTATTGAATATGTATCTATGAATTTTAAAAGATAATCAATTGCTTTTGTCATGCAAGTAGATATGATTAAGCAAAAATCAATATGAGACAATAGCATTTATGTTCAATAACCAAGCTAAGTCAATGAAAAAAAAACCTGAAATGTAGGTGCAGCTCTTGAACTGAACTGAAAATACACTGGTAACATAATCATTTGGTTTCAAGAAATAGTTAAAGGTATGATAGAAACCTCAGAAAATGAATGCATGATTAAGGGCAGAGTTGTGCAAGTGGCATTCACTCTAGTCAGGTTGAACTGGATTCCTCTTAAGGAGCAAATGTCAAGGGAATATTAAATTCACAAACAGTCCCCAGTTGCATGTATACACCAGTCAGAGAAGATGACAATGTTCAGTTTTTGCAGTTTTTGCAAGATGTTGACGTCCTACATACAGCGACTGGTATTCCCAAATAGTCAACCATCTTATACTGGCCAGGCTCGACGTTGTTTAATTTTAGTGATCTGATAAGAACCAGTGTGTCAACATGATTACTAAGGGCAGAGTGTTGTTTGTACACAATGCCTTTAATAAGTTTCCAGACTTTTTGTAAAGGCATTTAAAATTTTCGTGGACTCTTGAAAATTCAATATCTTATCTTGATGACTGACCAATTTTTATGATTTCAGGTTCAAACGAACAACTACAGCAGGAAAAACTGAATTTCAAAAATGCAATCTGGACATGAGGATACTTTAGAAGAATGATGATCAAATAAAATTCCATTTTAAACTTGGAAAAAAATGTCAGAGAAACATATGGAACACTTCAGACTGCTTTTAGACCATCTTGCATGAATTGAGCATCAGTTTTTGGAATGTAAAAGATTCAAGGCAGGAAGTCTGTGAGGAATGATGAGAGGAGTAAGGAAGTCAGAACACCAGAGTTGATTGGCCAAATAAAGAATTTAGTGGATAAAGACTGCCATGGGGGGGGGGTACAAAGAAGTCTCATAAAGGCCCAGAGGCTACTCGAAGATAGAACTGTCACTAATATCATAGTAATCGTTAGTAGTGGAAATTTGGTAAATTGGATTACTTAAGAGAATAATAAGTGCCCAGTTTGATGTCAGTGTGGGAACTGTATGCACAATTATTCACAAGGAACTGAAGATGTGCACAAAGTTTGTTCCAAGGCTGTTCAGAGAAGATCAGAAAGAAAGACTTTGTCATAGACATCAAAACAGTTCCTGACCCTCTCTCTAGTCCAGACCTTGCTTCCTGTGTAAGCTCAAGGAAAACCTTAGAGGTTGTCATTATGAGACAATTGAGGAGATGAAAGCGGCTGTGACAAGGGTTAGGGTCATTGACATGCTCACATAAGAGGACTTCCATGGGGCTTTCCAGAAGTTGTTGGAATGGTACAACAAGTGCATTGCAGCCGGAGGAGATTACTTTGAAGGGGACTAGAGTTTCATGTGTGTAGTGTCAATAAAAGTGCCCATACGAAGAAAGTCTGGAAACTTATTGAAGGCACCTTGTACTTAGATATCTTCTTGTACCAAGGATAGTACTTCTCTTAGGATATCTCTTACTCATCGAGTCGGCAGAAAGTCCTGCTTATAAGATTAGCCTCTGCTTGCTGATCCTGTAAGATTTCTGAGCATTTCAATGAATATTTTATGAGAGAAGCAAGATGTCTCATTGTGGCGCAAGCAATTACTGAACATTCCTGAACAGAAACAAGACAGAACCATCTCTAAAATCAGTGAATTTATATGTAGACTTATCATCCTCATCTGCTTTTAGTGGTTGACACTAATTGATTCAGTTAATACTGAAGAGAAATACTTGACCTGCAAGTTTATTCATCCTCATGGTCTTATAAATATATTTCACTGCTAACAAAGTAACAACAAAGGTTATGTTCTTCAATGGTCGTCCTAATTCCAAAATGTTCAGAAAATGAAAGATAGTAGTTTCTTCTTGGCGATTAACTGAAGAAGACTCCAAATTATTTTGATTGTATTATCTTGATGGATTTGAGTGAAAATTTATTGGAAATGTGCATAAAATTTCTTCATTAAGTATTTACTCCTTACTATTAGATGTTTAGTGTGGAATTTTGTGTTTAAATGGTTATAAAGCAAGTTTTTATTGTCTGCATTTTAAACACTATAAAAAAAAATGTAGATTTTTTAAAAAATTGGCAAATTTCCAGCATAATTTTCTTAAGTATTTTTCAAATATGCCAAGAATTTCTTCAGGTGTTTTGAATTGATAGTATTGAACAAATAAGTTATCCTTTCACTCTATCACAATTATGTTTTTTTTTTTTTTTTTTTTTTTTTTTTCAATTTTAAAATCTTTAGCATGTTTCAAAATATGTATACAGAACCAACAGACTTAAAACTGATATTTCTCTTTCTTTTTTAGCCTGTCTAATTGTCATTTTTAGAGTCCTTATCATAAAAACTTACATAGTAATATTTTCAAAGCAATTCATAAAGTTTTGGCTGCAGAGTTTTTAAGCTACCAAGAGTCAGATTTTGGGTACCACCTGATTCCAAGAAACAAAATTTAGAAAATAGGGTTAGCATGTTGCTCATTTCTCTTATATATAGATAGTGATGTTAAAATCTAAGAATATGAAGGGGCTAGTTTCAGATCTCGATTTTCGTATGGAACTTTTTTTATATATATATCATACATATTTTCACCCTAATAAATCAAAACTTTCATTCTGACTGACCAATTTTCATTTGCTATTGTTGTACTATGTTATTGATAATAGACTAGCATATTTCACTACAATTTATTTTACAAAATAGTTAATCTGGTTTAGCAATTTAACATGGAAACATTTTTAATGTAAAAAGAAAAGTCTTCTTTTAGTAAAACTCGATCTTTGCATATTTAGCTTGAATAACAAAGGTGATTATAAAACATAGAATTATTTACAAAACAAATTTAAATGTAAATTTTGTTCCTTTGTTTTGTTTTTTAGCTGCTGGATATGAAAATATTTGTTGATACTGATTCTGATGAACGTTTGGCTCGTCGTCTTCGTCGTGATATTGCAGAACGTGGCCGTGAACTTCATGGTGTTCTTAAAATGTACAGCAAATTTGTGAAACCAGCATTCGATTATTATATTGCACCGACAATGAGTTATGCAGACATCATTGTTCCTCATGGTAATTTAAAAATATGTTTACTGGAATTTATTATTATAGCTAAAAAGTTGAGTTAAAAATAGGTTGTTCCTTCAGATGATAAAAATATAAAAATTACTCACACCACAAAGCATTCTATGTCTTCACACAATCACATTTTGCTCATACATCAAGTATTTATGCCACGTCTGAGCTGGGGCATCTACCACTAGTCTTCACTCGTAAACAAGGTCCAAAAACGGATCTTAAATCTAATAAGTCCTGCACCATCAGCCAAGATCCAATTTCTATTGTATCTCTGTTTTACAAGTACTTTAATGGAATATGTTCTCTCAACATACCAAAATCAGTAAAATCCCACCTCTTCACTTTTGAGGTTCCTAGATAGCAGACAGCCTTCTACTCTAATAGTTTCTTCCCTCATATTGATCGACTTTGGAATTCCCTTGCTGTTTCTTGCATTCCTGACTATACTAACCTGCAGAATATTAATGTAATGTGAACAAACATCTCGCTGCTGAACTCCTCACTGTCCTTGTTAGACACAATTCCAAATAGTAGTGCCTTACATTCCAAGTGACAATCTGCTTTGTTTGGGGTGAAAAAGAAAAAAAAAACATAGTGGCATCCTGTGGAAATTTCACAGTGATTTTTACATCAATCTGTATAAATTACTGTAAATAATAATCCTTTTAAAATAATGATTGTGAAGGTCAATACTATTTTTAAAATATGACTTTCGTCTTTTATAAAAATAATTGTTATTGTCAGTTAAATATTCTTAAAATGTTTTTTTTTTTCCAAATTGTAGCAATTTGACCATTTTTAAAAACAATAAAAATAATTGTCAGCTAAATATTTTTCAAATCAATAAAACGGATATTTATGTGTTTATTTACGTATTCATTTTAGTTTATGTGATATCATTTACAATTATCAATTTTGATATGATATTGTTATTTACAATTATTCATTTTAATTGATAGGATATTATTATTTACAATTATTAATTTTAGTTGATAGGATATTATTATTTACAATTATTCATTTTAGTTGATAGGATATTATTATTTACAATTATCAATTTTGATATGATATTGTTATTTACAATTATTCATTTTAATTGATAGAATATTATTATTTACAATTATTAATTTTAGTTGATAGGATATTATTATTTACAATTATTAATTTTAGTTGATAGGATATTATTATTTACAATTATTCATTTTAGTTGATAGGATATTATTATTTACAATTATTCATTTTAGTTGATAGGATATTATTATTTACAATTATTCATTTTAGTTAATATGATATTATTATTTACAATTATTCATTTTAGTTTATGTGATATTACTATTTACAATTATTAACTTTTAATTGATAGGATATTATTATTTACAATTATTCATTTTAGTTAATGGGATATTATTATTTACAATTATTCATTTTAGTTTATGTGATATTACTATTTACAATTATTAACTTTTAATTGATTCCAAATAGTAGTGCCTTACATTCCAAGTGACAATCTGCTTTGTTTGGGGTGAAAAAGAATTTAAAAAAACATAGTGGCATCCTGTGGAAATTTCACAGTGATTTTTACATCAATCTGTATAAATTACTGTAAATAATAATCCTTTTAAAATAATGATTGTGAAGGTCAATACTATTTTTAAAATATAACTTTCGTCTTTTATAAAAATAATTGTTATTGTCAGTTAAATATTCTTACAATGTTTTTTTTTTCCAAATTGTAGCAATTTGACCATTTTTAAAAACAATAAAAATAATTGTCAGCTAAATATTTTTCAAATCAATAAAACGGATATTTATGTGTTTATTTACGTATTCATTTTAGTTTATGTGATATCATTTACAATTATCAATTTTGATATGATATTGTTATTTACAATTATTCATTTTAATTGATAGGATATTATTATTTACAATTATTAATTTTAGTTGATAGGATATTATTATTTACAATTATTCATTTTAGTTGATAGGATATTATTATTTACAATTATCAATTTTGATATGATATTGTTATTTACAATTATTCATTTTAATTGATAGGATATTATTATTTACAATTATTCATTTTAGTTGATAGGATATTATTATTTACAATTATTCATTTTAGTTGATAGGATATTATTATTTACAATTATTCATTTTAGTTGATAGGATATTATTATTTACAATTATTCATTTTAGTTGATAGGATATTATTATTTACAATTATTCATTTTAGTTAATATGATAATATTATTTACAATTATTCATTTTAGTGTATGTGATATTACTATTTACAATTATTAACTTTTAATTGGTAGGATATTATTTACAATTATTCATTTTAGTTAATGGGATATTATTATTTACAATTATTCATTTTAGTTTATGTGATATTACTATTTACAATTATTAACTTTTAATTGATAGGATATTATTATTTACAATTATTCATTTTAGTTTGTGATATTACTATTTACAATTATTAACTTTTAATTGATATGATATTATTATTTACAATTATTCATTTTAGTTTATGTGATATTACTATTTACAATTATTAACTTTTAATTGATAGGATATTATTATTTACAATTATTCATTTTAGTTGATGTGATATCATTTACAATCATTCATTTTAGTTGATGTGATATCATTTACAATTATTCATTTTAGTTGATGTGATATTATTTACAATTATTTATTTTAGTTTATGCGATATTATTTACAATTATTCATTTTAGTCAATGGGATATTATTATTTACAATTATTCATTTTAGTCAATATGATATTATTTACAATTATTCATTTTAGTCAAAATGATATTATTATTTACAATTATTCTAAAATGAATGAATTGTCGATATGATATTATTTACAATTATTCATTTTAGTTTATGTGATACATAATTATTCATTTTAGTTTATGTGATATTATTATTTACAATTATTCATTTTAGTCAATGGAATATTATTTACAATTATTCGTTTTAGTCAATATGATATTATTATTTACAATTATTTGTTTTGGTCAATATGACATTATTTACAATTATTCATTTATGTCAATATGGTATTATTTACACTTATTCATTTTAGTCAATATGATATTATTTACAATTATTCGTTTTAGTCAATATGATATTATTATTTACAATTATTCGTTTTAGTCAATATGATATTAATATTTACAATTATTCGTTTTAGTCAATATGATATTATTTACAATTATTCGTTTTAGTCAATATGATATTATTATTTACAATTATTCGTTTTAGTCAATATGATATTATTATTTACAATTATTCGTTTTAGTCAATATGATATTATTATTTACAATTATTCATTTTAGTCAATATGATATTATTTACAATTATTCATTTTAGTCAAAATGATATTATTATTTACAATTATTCTAAAATGAATGAATTGTCGATATGATATTATTTACAATTATTCATTTTAGTTTATGTGATACATAATTATTCATTTTAGTTTATGTGATATTATTATTTACAATTATTCATTTTAGTCAATGGAATATTATTTACAATTATTCGTTTTAGTCAATATGATATTATTTACAATTATTTGTTTTGGTCAATATGATATTATTTACAATTATTCATTTTAGTCAATATGGTATTATTTACACTTATTCATTTTAGTCAATATGATATTATTTACAATTATTCGTTTTAGTCAATATGATATTATTATTATTTACAATTATTCATTTTAGTCAAAATGATATTATTTACGATTATTCATTTTAGTCAATATGATATTATTTACAATTATTCATTTTAGTCAATATGATATTATTTACACTTATTCATTTTAGTCAATATGATATTATTTACAATTATTCGTTTTAGTCAATATGATATTATTTACAATTAATCATTTTAGTCAATATGATAATATTTAGAATTATTAATTTTAGTCAATATGATATTATTATTTACAATTATTCATTTTAGTTGATGTGATATTATTTACAATTATTCATTTTAGTTGATATGATATTATTTACAATTGTTCATTTTAGTCTATGGGATATTATTATTTACAATTATTCATTTTAGTCTATGGGATATTATTATTTACAATTATTCATTTTAGTCAATATGATATTATTATTTACAATTATTCATTTTAGTGTATGGGATATTATTATTTACAATTATTCATTTTAGTGTATGGGATATTATTATTTACAATTATTCATTTTAGTCTATGGGATATTATTATTTACAATTATTCATTTTAGTCAATATGATATTATTATTTACAATTATTCATTTTAGTCAATATGATATTATTATTTACAATTATTCATTTTAGTCAATATGATATTATTATTTACAATTATTCATTTTAGTTGATGGGATATTATTATTAATGCATGAAGGGATGGTTTCAATAGTGTTTTTGCATACTAATAGTAAAACTGTATTTGTATTTGCATTCACAACTTATTGTAAAAAAAAAAAAAAAAAAAAAAATTGCTGAGCATGTACTAACGTACATGCTAAGCAATGAATTCTTTTGCTTAAATTTTCAAGTTTTGAAAATCGTGTTGATGTTAACTAATATTTAATATATAAAGTTGTTCTGTTGTATTTAAACTGACAAATAAATTTGTCAATTTTTATTTATAACATTGTATCATGTTATTGGCAATATAAAAATATACTTTACTAAACTTTATTTTTTGAAATTTAGTCTAACCAGAACAATTAGTAATATTAAACACTTAATCAATCTTCAAGTGTAAACATAACACAAATACTGTAAAGTTTAAATTGAAGACTATAATAGTTGTCTACCTTAAAACTAAAATCTCAATTCTTTTTTTAGTATAAATTTTAAAATGTACAAACAAATGTAAATTTAAAACTGAAATCACTTTACTCTATCTGGGGCAATGTCCATTAAGTATAGCTAGTTCATTAAAAATATGTAATCTTCTATATAATTATATATATATATAAACTAATTTTATATGTAAACTAATGTATTATAGAAATTGATATGTTCTTGAAATAAGTTTTAATAAGAGTTAAATTTTTAAAGGAATCTAAAACTAACATTGAAATTTTCCTTAATTTCATCTGGTGTCACTGGGAGTAATTATCAGTTAGGTCTATAAAATAACTGAAATATATTAGAATGTAAAGAAACAAAATTATGTTCTTGAAATAGATTTTATTTCTTTTATAAAAGTAAATTAATAAACAAATAATATCTCGGAAGAATGTATTTTAAAAAAAGCTGAAATATTTTTATTAGTATTTTTAAAACAATTGACATTTTTTATGAGTAGTTTATATTGGTTTGTATTCATTCAACCTATTTACAATTTTACAACTGTAAAAAACACCACTGTGAACAGCTATTACTTAGCCAAATATTCCAAATATTTTTTTTTTTAATGCAAAAAATTTTTAAACATGACTAAATTTTCATATTTCTCTACTTTTGATGCCTACTAATTTATAATTAAATCTCAGTTGTAGTGTCTGTTGTTTTGTGTGACTACAAGTTTAAAAAAAAATTATAGTTCTGAAAAAAGCTTCCATCTAGCAATGGCGAATGGCACTAGAAAAAGTGGAGAAAATTAAAATTTGATTAAATTTTGTATTTGCTTCATTAACTTTAACTCATGTCCACATAGATTAACTGTTGTTGAATAAAACCAAATTGATTTTTTCATTAACTTTTTATTCGACAGTGAACTAATTTTCATGTCACTCTAAAGAATGAGAATAATTGAATTTGTTTTCAATTATTTTGCAGGCGGACAGAACAGTGTTGCAATCAACCTCATTGTCCTTCACGTGCATAAACAACTGCAAAAGGTAAATTAATCTTTAATATTGGTGATAAAAAACACTATTTCATACTTAGATGTCGTATTTAAATCAGTCAAAATTCCAAAAATGACGAAAAATGATTGAGTATAAGATCTACAACTAATTTAAAAACAAAAAAATAAGTGATCCACCATTTTCTGTTTTGAAATTGAATTTTTAAAATATTTTGTCAAAATTATAGACTGCAGTTACCTCCCTTGAATTTTAAAAACTCTGCATTAGCAATTACGATAAAACTATAATTTGATAATTTTATTTTTTATTATAATTATTTTTCTTTTCAATCAGTTTTTGTCATTTTTTAAATTTTTACTAATATCGACATACATAATAGTGTTTTTACCAAAATTACATTTATTTGAAATTTAATTATATTGCGCAAACCCCATAAACATGTCTTTTCAAAAAATGACTGACCTTATCAGTTGGACGGTCACAACCAACATAACACTTTCTAAATCAGATTAACTCGTTTATTTTTTGTTTAAAGATTGCAAAAACTCTAATATCTATAATAAATTTAGAAGTTTATTTAAATTTATCTCATAGGATTAGCAAATCTCTTAATGGAGGCTTCCTTTTTAGGACAATCGCTCTTTTATTTTTTACAATTATTCATTTTAGTCAATATGATATTATTTACAATTATTCATTTTAGTCAATATGATATTATTTACAATTATTCATTTTAGTCAATATGATATTATTTACAATTATTCATTTTAGTCAGTATGATATTATTTACAATTATTCATTTTAGTCAATATATTATTTACAATTATTCATTTTAGTCAGTATGATATTATTTACAATTATTCATTTTAGTCAGTATGATATTATTTACAATTATTCATTTTAGTCAATATATTATTTACAATTATTCATTTTAGTCAGTATGATATTATTTACAATTATTCATTTTAGTCAATATGATATTATTTACAATTATTCATTTTAGTCAATATGATATTATTTACAATTATTCATTTTAGTCAGTATGATATTATTTACAATTATTCATTTTAGTCAATATGATATTATTTACAATTATTCATTTTAGTCAATATGATATTATTTACAATTATTCATTTTAGTCAGTATGATATTATTTACAATTATTCATTTTAGTCAATATATTATTTACAATTATTCATTTTAGTCAGTATGATATTATTTACAATTATTCATTTTAGTCAATATGATATTATTTACAATTATTCATTTTAGTCAATATGATATTATTTACAATTATTCATTTTAGTCAATATGATATTATTTACAATTATTCATTTTAGTCAATATGATATTATTTACAATTATTCATTTTAGTCAATATGATATTATTTACAATTATTCATTTTAGTCAATATGATATTATTTACAATTATTCATTTTAGTCAATATGATATTATTTACAATTATTCATTTTAGTCAGTATGATATTATTTACAATTATTCATTTTAGTCAGTATGATATTATTTACAATTATTCATTTTAGTCAATATGATATTATTTACAATTATTCATTTTAGTCAGTATGATATTATTTACAATTATTCATTTTAGTCAATATGATATTATTTACAATTATTCATTTTAGTCAATATGATATTATTTACAATTATTCATTTTAGTCAATATGATATTATTTACAATTATTCATTTTAGTCAATATGATATTATTTACAATTATTCATTTTAGTCAATATGATATTATTTACAATTATTCATTTTAGTCAATATGATATTATTTACAATTATTCATTTTAGTCAATATGATATTATTTACAATTATTCATTTTAGTCAATATGATATTATTTACAATTATTCATTTTAGTCAGTATGATATTATTTACAATTATTCATTTTAGTCAATATGATATTATTTACAATTATTCATTTTAGTCAATATGATATTATTTACAATTATTCATTTTAGTCAATATGATATTATTTACAATTATTCATTTTAGTCAATATGATATTATTTACAATTATTCATTTTAGTCAATATGATATTATTTACAATTATTCATATTAGTCAATATGATATTATTTACAATTATTCATATTAGGCCTTTGATAAGACATGGCATAAAGATCTACTCCACAACATTTCCAGCTATGGTATAGCTGGAAATGTCTTTTCAATTATTAAATCATATCTCTCTGATAGGTTCATAAGAATAGTGGTTGATGGGCAGAAATCAGAAGCACACAGTATTAATGCTGGAGTCCCTCAGGGGTTCATCCTGGGTCCAACTCCCTTCCTTGATATACATCAATGATCTTCCAAATCACATCCTTAGATAATTCGTAGACATTTATCCTAATGACACTACCATCTATGGCAACACAACGACCAAGTTTTCTGATTCTCTCTCCTCTGATCTTGAGCATGTAGTACAATGGAGAAAAAAGTGGCTAGTTACTTTTAATGCATCTAAAACCAAGCTTTACATCATCAACATTCTGATCCCCATCTGGCATCAATTGAAATGAATGGCTCTCATTTTGGGGAGGCTCTGTTTCGATAAGCTTTTTAAAAGAATTTTTTTTTTTTTTTTTTTTTTTTTTTTTTTTACATTTTCACTCCAAACAAGGCACATTGCCACTTACGTGCAAGGGGCTACTATCAGGGACATAAGCTACTGGGATACTATGTAGGGAGTTGGGCAGCAAGATGTCAGTTCACGTTACACTTGAACTTCTGCATGTCGATACAGTTGGGGAAGCAGGGACCCGGAATGGAATTCCAAAGTCTAGCGGTTCTGGGGAAGAAACTACTGGAGTAGAAAGCTCTCTTACATCTAGGGATCTCTGCTGTGTAGGGGTGGGATTTAGCCGCTTGTCGGGTTTGTCGAGGGGGCACAAGTGCTTGCAGTTTGTCAGAGCATTCACCATTAAAATACTTGTAGAACAGGCAGAGGGATGCAACACTTCGTCAATGGGACAGAGGCTGAAGATTAGATGACAGTTCAGGACCTATCAGGTTGGCGACTCTCTTTTGTACCTTGTCTAGGAGCGAGAGACTAGTAGCAGATGCACCAGCCCAAATATGACTCCCTACTTCCCAACTCCGTCGCGCGCCCCCTCTCTCCCCCTCCCCTTTTTTTGCCCTGTTGGTAGGGCACTAGAATAAGTGGACTGCCCCCCCCCCTGCAGAGGGTAAAAATCCCTCAATGGGACAACAAATGCCTTAGGACATGATCCTGGTGATTCAGCTAACCTAGACTTGGGTGCGTAAAAGTCTAGGCACTGCAACACATTAACTTCGGCCCTTACTTCAGCTAGACGGGCGGTCGGAGAGGCCCGATTCAACCAATCGGCCAATCACGCCAAGCCCTAGCACTTACACCCAAAGTACCAACTACCACAACAAAGAACGAAACTTAAAGGTACTCCCACCTTTTTTTTTTTTTTCTTCCCCCACTACAAAAAATAGGCAAACCAAGTAAGTGCTAGAAGGCCGTGCAAGTGTTAATCAATTAGAAAGGCCAGAACTCAACACTCCATCTGAGCAAATGTATTTTTGAGGACATATTGAACAGAAAATATAGTGCTTGAGAACTCCTTACCAAAAGAGTATATCCTCCATGTAGTCCCGACATGGTCAAGGCGAATGGGTCTCCCCCTTACTATGCCCCAATTTTGGACTCCAAGGTGGGTAGGGAGTGTGGTTGATGAAAAATAAATCCCAAAATCCATGGCTGATAAAAACAAATACATCCCCCTCAAAACCCTTAAAAGAAACCATTCTTCTGACTTTGACCTCTCAAGCTCAGATGAAGAACAAAAATTCAAAACTAGAAAAACTGTTCCAACTATAGACGAAGGAAACTTCCCACGATTCTTGGTTATTGAATTAATTGAAAATAAAAAAAATTGGAAATTTATCACCTTTCCTAATAGAAAAGACATTATCCACATAAAGTAAACC
Source organism: Euprymna scolopes (assembly GCF_053919585.1). Lineage (NCBI taxonomy): Eukaryota > Metazoa > Mollusca > Cephalopoda > Sepiida > Sepiolidae > Euprymna > Euprymna scolopes. The sequence continues at coordinate 34,761,891 of NC_136515.1, forward strand.
AAAAATGATCAAAAAACAAAAGATGGAAATCTACTAGTTGAGATAACCAATCTTAGAGATGCTCAATCTCTACTCAAAATGAAGAACTTCCATGAGTACAAGTGCAAAGTCTTTCCCCATAAAACACTAAACACTTCAAAAGGAGTAATTCGAAGTTATGAACTATCGCTGGCAACTGAAGAAGAAATAAAAACCAAATTAGAAAAACGAGTAATCAACCACATCCGCATAAACATAAAAAGAAACAATAAAATAATAACAACCAACACATATTAACGTTTAACAAACCAACAATACCTAAGGAAATAAAAATTGGCTACTTAAATGTAAAAGTAGACCAATATATCCCAGCACCATTAAGATGTTTCCATTGCCAAAAATACGGACATCATAAAGAAGCTGTAAAGGAATAAAAAATATGCGGAAAATGCGGCAACAAAGGGCCTGACCACACCGATGTGTAAACTGCAAAGAAGATCACCCCAGTCTTCTCTAAACATAAAAAAGAAAGAGAAATTATAAAAGTAAAGTACAAAAAAAACACGACCTTTCCAGAAGTCAGAAAAATAGTTGAGACATACATGAAAGACAACAAAAAAGACAATTAAACCATGCGAACATAATGAAATACATGATCAATATAGGGAACTGATAAACAAACTGATTACATTAAATATTAAAGAATGGCCAGAATTTCAAAATAGCTTAAAAGAAAAATCTGGGAAACAAAATAGAAATAACAAATCCAAACAAAGAAAATAATATTCCATCCACAACAGAACCATGAAAAAAAATTATCACAGAAACCAACAAAACAACCACCAGAAATTAATAAAAACATAAGCAATGATAAAACAGCAAATAAAGAACATTCCAGAAAAGAAGAAAACCAAACAATAGACAATCAAAATAGATTCCAAATTCTAGAAAAAATGGAAACCGAAAACACCCTAGATAAAAAAAAGAAACCAAACACAAGTAATCAAGAGGGGAAAAATGAACAAGAAGCCAAAACGGCAACATCTCAAGCAAGATCCAGATCGACGTCCAGATCCAAACAAAAAAAAGAAAAAACCCAGCAAAACACTTCACCAAAGACACAAAGTCCAACAAAAGATAAACCCTCTACTTCTAAAGAGATGGAGATAGAGGAAAACTAAACAGCCTCATGGATAGAAATAAAACACAACAAATTATCCAATGGAATTGTTGTGGAATAAGATCTAACTATAATGAACTTCTTATACTTATCTTACTCTTCAACCCAACCATTGTTTGCTTACAAGAAACCTTGCTACAAAACAATAACCATTTCAAAACACCAAACTATTAACAATACAACTATTTCCATAACACAGGTCTTCGTGCTAATGGAGGCACCTCAATTCTTGTAAGGAATAACATACCTCAAAGCAACTTCTCTGTCAAAACAAATCTCCAAGCAATTACAACTCAAGTCACATTACACAAAATAATCACAATCTGCTCAATATACCTCCCTCCTCATGAACCAATAAATGAAAATGAACTAGAAAATTTAATAAACCAACTACCTTCACCATTCATTCTTCTAGGAGACTTTAACTGCCACAGTAGGTTATGGGGATGCGAAGTCACAAACTCAAAAGGAAACAAAATTGAACAATTAATTAACAAAAATAACTTGTGCCTTCTCAATCCAAAAAATCCCACATACTTAAATCCAACAAACGGATCAACTAGTGCCATTGATCTTACCATGTGTGATCCATCAAGCTTTTTGGATTATACATGGAGCACTTACGAAGAACCCTGTGGAAGTGATCACTTCCCTATTATAATCAATTAGAGTAACTCCATTCAAAACCACATACCCAGGTGGAACACAAACAAAGCCAACTGGGCCGAATTTAAAGAACTTTGTTCACTAAAATTAACAGAACATCAAATCCAAACAATAGAAGAATTCACGGAAGTACTCATAGCCAAAAAATGCATACCCAAAAATTCTCCTCCTGGAAAAAAACAAACAAACCATGGTTCAATCCAGAATGTAAAACGGCCATTAGACAGAGAAAGGCAGCCTTAAGAAAATTTAAAAAACAACCCACAACTAACAACTTAATAGAATACAAACACCAAAGAGCTAAAACTCGAAAAACAATTAAAGAATGCAAAAGATCCTGCTGGCAACAATTTGTCAACAAAATCAACATCACCACTAAACCCAAAACCGTCTGGGAAATAATTAGGAAAATAACTGGAAAATATAATCCGAATCCATCAAACACCTTCTCACAAATAAACAGAAAATAACTGATAAAAAAGTGCTAACACACTAGCTAAAACCTTTGCAGAAAATTCATCATCAAAACATACATTTCAAATACTTAAGAAACATGAAGAAAAGTACAAAATAAACTTTAACTCCAAAAACCAAGAGCCTTACAATGAAATCTTCTCACTCAATGAACTAGAAACCGCCATAGAAAAATCCCATAACTCAGCTGTAGGACCAGATGAGGTGCACTACAGCTTCCTTTAAGAAATTCCGCCCAAATCATTAAAACTCCTTTTCAAAATTTATAATAAAATATGGGAAACAAAAGATTTCCCAACTTCATGGAAAAATGCAACAATAATACCAATACCCAAATTGGAAAAAGATACATCAAACCCAGAAAACTACAGACCAATAGCTCTCACAAAACGTTTGAAAGAATGATTAACTACCATCTTATATGGTATCTAGATGACAACAAAATAATTTCTAAAATCCAGTGTGGATATCAAAAAAATCGAGGATGTATAGACCACATCACTAACCTCGAAAATTACATCAGAGAAGCTTTTATCAATAAGAAACATGTAACATCTGTTTTTTTCGATCTTGCCTGGAAACACGGTATCATAAAAGATCTCCACAACATCGGACTTAGAGGCAGATTACCTGAATTCATAAAAAACTTCCTAACAGACAGATCTTTCCAAGTTCGCATAGACTCGACTTTATCAGACCCACAAAATCAAGGAGTGCCCCAAGGCAGCATATTATCAACAACTATCTTTTAACATAAAAATCAATAACATTATAAAAGAACTCTCTCCTGATATACATAGCTCCTTATATGTAGATGACTGCTCAATCAGCTACAGATCTAAATACACTTACACTATTGAAAGAAAACTACAACATATCATAAATAAAATTAATAAATGGGCAACTAAAAATGGTTTCAAATTCTCCAAAACTAAAACAAAATGTATCCATTTCTGTAACCAACGCAAACTCCACCCTAACCCAACCTTGATTGGAGGCGAAAAAATTCCATTCGTAAATGAACACCTGGGAATCATTTTTGACAAAAAAATAAATTTCATTTCACACATCAATCACATCAAAACCAAATGTAATAAAGCATTACAACTCCTACGAGTCATCGCCCATACAGATTGGGGAGCTGACAAGAACACACTACTCAAACTATATAGAGCATTAATTAGATCAAAAATAGATTATGGTAGCTTCATATATCAATCCACCAGAAAGTCATATCTAAAAACCCTCAACACAATATGCCACTCCGGACTAAGACTAACACTAGGAGCATTTCCAACCTCCTCTGTAGAAAGCCTGTATGCAGAAGCACATGAAACTCCTCCAATGCTTAGAAATCAAAACCTTGATCTAAAATACTACACAAAACTTACAGCCAACCCCACAAACCCAGCACACAATAGCACTTTAAATCCAAACTGTAAACACCTTTTCGACCAAAAAGAAAATGCAATCAAAACCTTTGGACTTAGAATAAAATCGATTTCCAAAGAAGCAAATCTACCCATAACCAAAATTCACGAAACTGTCCTACTCCAAACCCCTCCCTGGAAAATCGTATCCCCTAACATCGACCTAGGTTTAAGTAAATATGAAAAGAAACGTACTCATCCAATAACTTATGATGATCTTGATAAAATCAAAGAAAAGTATCCAGACCACACACACATCTATACAGATGGGTCTAAACAAAATAACGCAACAGCCAGTGCAGCAATACTCAATAAATCAATCAAAAAAACAATCAAACCTCCCAAAAGAAACCTCAATCTTCAGTGCTGAAATACATGCTCTAATCCTAGCTCTCAAACTCGCCTCCAATAACAAAAAAAAACAAATTTATAATCCTTTCAGACTCCCAATCTACTCTAAAAGCGATTAATCACAAAATTACTCCAAAAATTAACTGAATTAAACATTAAAAAGGAAATAATTTTCTGCTGGATACCGAGCCATTCCGGTATTAAAGGGAATGAATTAGCAGATTCAGCAGCAAAAAACGCCTTAAATCTCCCAATCGATGCAAATTTTAAAATTCCATACATAGATCTAAAAAGACGTATCAATGCATATACAACAGAGAAATGGCAAACCTACTGGAATGAATACCCTAACAATAAACTTCACAAAATCATGCCAAAAATCAAAAAACAAGAACAAAATACGAAATTAAACAGAAAAGAAGTCAAACTAACAAGAATAAAAATAGGCCATACTCACTTAACCCACTCATATCTCCTAAAAAAAGAAAGCCAACCCATCTGTATACCTTGTCAAACACCACTCACAATCAAACACATTAATTGAATGTACTGATTTTGTAACCGTAAGAAAACGATTCTACAAAGAAAACAATATTAAAGAGTTATTTGATAAAAACAATCCCCACACCATACTCTCATATCTTAAAAAAATTGGCCTTTATAAAAAATTTAAAAAGAACCCTTTATACAACGGTCCTTGATATGACCTAAAACTATATCCGATGGTGAGGCCCCAGCTTGCGGGCCTTGGGGAGTGTGGAGCCACCCTTTAATTGCCATTGCTCCCAGGTCCACTCTGACTCGGAGTGGTAGTACCTGTTAGGGTACCAACAATGGGTTAAATAGAATCCGACTTAAAAAACAAATATACTCCATTAAAAAATCGTTCCTCAAAATCACTAGATTCGGCATTAAATAACCTGAAAAAGGTTGATATGTGGTAAAACAAAAACAACCAACCAAATATGACAACAATACTCCATACATGGGCGAATGGTGGCCTTATAGAAATACAGGATACTTTCGGGCGTTAGTAGCTTTCTAGCACAGTAGAGAGAGCCTACCTTCCTGCAAAAAGCAGTCCTGGCAATTCTCTCAATGTAATTGTTCCAGTTCATGTTTCCTGTGAACGTTAGGCCAAGGAGTTTAAAAGATGTACTTTCAGATAATGAATCTTTGGCCATTACTATTGGTGGTAGAGAAGGTTTCTTGTAATTATTGAAGGAAACAAGTTTAGTCTTGGCAGCATTGAATGTAACCATCCATTTTTGTTCCCATTCCACTACAGATTGGAGGTCATCCTCTAGTGTTTCTGCCATTTCCTTAGATATGTATTCATTTGTTTTCTTGTCGTGCCTGTTATAGAGCGTGGTATCATCAGCATATATATATCTATATCAGGGGCAATTTTGTCGGAGGTCATTTATGAATATTAGGAATAATAAAGGTCCAAGGATAGACCCCTGAGGCACTCCCGCATTTATATCATATTGTTTAGATGTACGACCATTGAGGACAACCTGAATCCTTCTCTTATTTAAGAAGGATTTAATTATGTTAAGTATTCGTCCAGTGATACCGTATATTCTAATTTTCCTGAGGAGACCCTCATACCATACCCTGTCAAAAGCCTTAGATATATCTAGAGCTACCGCTCTACCCTCCCCAGCTTTGTCCAGTGAATGGTATATACGTTCAGAGATTACTTAGGATATCTGCTGTGGAATGGGCTTGCCTAAATCCATATTGTTGGTCGGTCAGAAGTTTTGCATCTGTAAGGTGATGGACTAGAGCTTGATTAATTATGGACTCAAATATTTTGGCAAAAAGTGGGAGGAAGCTAATGGGGCGGTAATTTACTGGGTCAGTTCTTTCGCCAGAATTCTTGAAAACTGGTACCACAGAAGCAGTTTTCCAGCAGTCTGGAAAGCAAGATTTATTAAGGCATTTGTTGTAAAGTTTGGAGAGAACTGGAGCTATTTCGGCAGAGCACTTTTTTAATAGCACAGCCGGAATGAGATCAGGTCCACATGCTTTTGAAGTGTCAAGATTTTTTATAATAGCATGCACCTCGTCTTGCGTGGCGTCTGTCCGCAAAGGAAAGTCAGGGAGGGGGTGGTTAGCAGGTTTCAGTGTGGAGTTGGAGGCAAACCGACTGGCGAGCATGTTAGCCTTCTCGGTTGCTGAGCAAACAACCTCATGATTGTTGGTTAGTGGGGGAATTGTTGATTGCCCATTATTTACTGCACTGTTGTAGATTTGCCAGAAATCACAGATTCCTAATTTTTGTGCTTCGATGCATTTTTTGGTTGCTTCAGTAAATTCTCTCTTAGCTGTCACTATTTCTTTCTTCTAGCTTCTATGTACTTCTGTCTGTTTGAACTGGATTTATGTCGGTTAAATCTGTGGTATGCATGCTGCCTTTGCGCAATGGCAGTTGCACAAGTAGAGGTAAACCATTTGGGGAGAGTGGGGCTTGCTATAAAACTTCCACATGGGAACATGTGCTTCAATTACCATTTTGAATCATTCAATGGTCTCATTTGCGCACTGTTCAGCAGGAAGAGATGAGATTCCAGTCAGCCTTTTTATAGTATCTCGTTGTTTTGAGCAATGGCTCTTCAGTTTTAGCTCTAGAGTTTAGGGTGATTTTGACCATTATCACTGTATGATCAGCATTCCCAAGTGGGCTGTGGGCATTCGTTATACAATCATCGGGAACTGTGGTCAGAAACAGATTTAGAAGTGATGCGTGTTCTTGTTGGTCTGGAAAATGGGTTGGAAACGTAACCATTTGTGATAGGGAGTGAGATATAGAGAAGCTATGTGTTGTGCTACCAGCTGCGTCTGTAAGTAGAGAATCCAAGCCAGTTTCTGTGGTGGACATTGAAGTCAATAAATACATGTACTTGTGCGCTAATGTCGAGGGAGAGTGCTGGATCTATGCTGTCAGAGACTTTGTTTGTTAGAGTGCAGTCCTGGGTCGAGGGAGAGCGGTAGAGAAAATAAAAGTAATTTTATTTTGCATGTTAAGTCTAAAATACAGAAAGGCTTGATCGTCCGATTCTAGTTTTGTTTCTTTAGTCAAGGAGAGGGACTCCTGATCTGAAATGGAACACGTACATCAAGTCTGTTGCCAAGGTCGCTGGAAAAATGGTGGGATCCTTCTATCGATCCAGTAGATATCTCACTGCTGATGCCATTCTGTACCTATAAAACAGCCAGGTACATCCAAGGATAGAGTATTGTTGCCACATCTGGGCAGGAGCTGCTAGAAAAACCTTATCCCACCTTGACAGAGTTAAAAATAGACTTTGTAGCCTAGTGAGGAATGACCTTTTCTCTTCCCTGCAACCTCTTTCTCATAGAAGAGACGTTGCGAGCCTGTCTCTGTTTTATTGTTACTTTCATGCCAGGTGCTCTTCTGAGCTCCAAACATTCACGAGAAACATTCGTTTGGCTGAAAACACTATCAATAATTTCCCCCACTCTTTATCTGTATGCATGCTAGTATATATATAAATCTTCTTTTTTTTTTTTTTTCAGAGTGGATTTAAATTAAGGTCAAAACTAGCCTTGATGTCTTTAAGTGGTCAGCCAATGCCCAGTACATTGCATGTGTTAGAGATGACACCCCAAGTCCAAGGACTTCACACTCTGATCAGGTAAAAGAAAATTATTTACTAACATTTATTCTTCATCTTGCATATAAAATTATCCTGTAAAATTTTTAAAGTTGAACCTAAATAGCATTTAAGCTGACATATCAAACTGTGAATAATCAATTTACATTGGTTATTGTTGTACTTATTGGCACTATAATAAAATTTTATTTGCTACATGCAGAAAGATTTCTGAGTTCAACAAGATACACCTGAAGAAGGTTGGAGGTTACAGTGGCCGAAATGCAAGAATAATATGGTGATCTCATTAGAGCCATAGTCGAGCCTTAAAAATTGAGAATTAAACAAAATACAGAAAGAAACACATCAAATGTTTCCAGTTGTGTGAAAATGTAATATTCTACCAGTACTTTGCTTAATTTTTAGTTTTGAGTGATTATCGAGGCTCTACTATAGCTCTAATGAGACCAACATTTTGTTTTTCATTCTAACTTGATAGGCTTTGCACTAATTTTATTTTTGAGTAAAAAAAATGGCAAAATAACTTAAGACAACAAAAAACTTAGAAGTTGGCTAAAATTTCTTTGTATATTTATTTTTTATCCCTTTTTTGTTTTGTTGGTTATTCTAATAAATGCCAATAATTAATGTATTGTACTGTTTTTTGTTTTGTTGGTTATTCTAATAAATGCCAATAATTAATGTATTGTACTGTTTAGACTACTGTACTCATCTTAGATGTTGTTTTCATGTTTCGGCTGATGTAAATTCCAACCTTTCTCAGGTGCATTTCATTTAACTCAAGCATTTGTACAGAATTTCAAATGGAACTATTTAATCTACGTAGATTGCTCTCCATGCCCGAATAGAATAAGTAATTCATAATTGTATTCTTAGTATCAGTTGTAGTAATTTTGACATTTAATATTTTAAGTCTGGCACATAAATATGGTAAATGATAAATCTCAAACTGTATTTATTTTAACTTTGAATAATTTCTTTTATTTAAGGAATTCGACAACTCCTCGAAATGAATTCATATTTTATTCCAAACGTCTGATGAGAATGTTATTTGAATTTGCAATGTCAATGCTGCCATTTAAGGTAAGTCTTTTATGAGTTATCTCTTTCCCATCTTCTCTCCTTTCTCACAGCAGTTCATCTAGAACAACAGTTTTATCTTTTGTGCCTCATTATTTTGATTTTGGCAGACATTTTCTACTTCATTATTTTGATTTTGGCAGACATTTTCTACTTCATTATTTTGATTTTGGCAGACATTTTCTACTTCATTATTTTGATTTTGGCAGACATTTTCTACTTCATTACCGTTTTCGTCCTCGCTTTTATTTTTCATATTTTCTCAAAATCACTTTAGAGTTTCCAGTCTCTTGAATACCACTTGACGGATCAAGTAAAGAATAGATACCCTGTGGCAGACAACGACGACAAGTGACAACCAGCGCACATTTCAATTGACACCGGTGATTCGACCTTGACATTGGCACAAGCACATGGCGTTGGTTGTTTAAATTTTTTAATTTTAATAGAATAAAATAAAATAAACCTGATTTCGCGTCAAATAGCAGACATAAGCGAATATTCGCAAGCAAGATTTTTTAAAAATATATTTACAAAACTTTTAAAGATTTAAAAGAAAAATATATTTACAAAACATTTTTTTAAGTAACAAAACGAACATATTTAAATAAAATCGATGCCTTTCTGAGTGTGTTTTTAATATATTTACAAAACTTAGAATAATGATAATGTCTATTCGAATATTCGTGAGCAAGATTATTTAAAAATATATTTACAAAACTTTTCAAAGTTTAAAAGAAAAAAAAAAAAATTTACAAAACATTTTTTTAAAGTAAGTAACAAAATGAACATATTTAAATAAAACGATATTTAAATAAATGGGCGTCTTTCTGAGTGCGTTTTTAGTATATTCACAGAACTTTTTAATAAAATTTAGAATAATTATAATAAATAAATTTAAGCCAAACTTATTAATGGCAGGAACAAATATAAAAAAAGATTTGTGATATAAAATATATTTTTTAAATCTCGATTCCTTATACTTGTGATTTTATTATGCATAAAAAACGCCTTGGCTTAGGATTTCTCTTTCACTGATCACCAACATACATCGCACTTTAAATAAATGTAGAATTGTATTAAAAACGCACACATAAAGAAAAAAAACACTGTACATAAAAATCAATCTTGGTCGCAAAAACTCACAAAATATTCGCAAAAATCTGAAGAAGTCAGTTATTTTATATTTGTTTCTGCCATTTAAAAGTTTGGTTTAAATAATTTTATTTTTAAAAGTTTTTAAAATTATGTATTTTTAATAGAAAGGACATCGATTTTTAATGTTTTGTAATTAATATAGCTAATTCTTTTTATTTATTTTTATTATAATTATTAAAAAGTTTGGTAAATATATTAAAAACGCACTCGAAAAGACGCCCATTTATTTAAATTATTTTTGGATTTTTTTGTCATTTAATAAATTGATCACGTGAGATTAAATCAAAATTTAATATTTAAAAATATATTAATTGTTGCTAAAGTTAATGTTTTAAAGAATAATTAAATTAAATTGTATTAAAAACGCACACAGAAAAAAAAAAAATAAATAAAAAAACGCTGTACATAAAAATCAATCTTGGTCGCAAAAATCCGTGAAACAAACTGAAACATTCACAAAATCCGAACAAGGCAGTTATTTTATATTTGTTTTTGCCAGTAATAAGGTTGGCTTATATGTATTTCGTTATTTATTTTATAATAATTATTATTATTCTAAGTTTTTTTTTTTAAAGTTCTGTAAATATATTAAAAACGCACTCATAAAGGCACCTATTTATTTAAATACGTTCGTTTTGTTACTTACTTAAAAAATGTTTTGTAAATATATATTTTTCTTTTAAATCTTCAAAAGTTTTGTAAATATATTTTTAAAAATCTTGCTTGCGAATATTTGCTTATGTCTGCTATTTGACGCGAAATCAGGTTTATTTTATTTTATTAAAATTAAAAAAATTAAACAACCAATGCCATGTGCTTGTGCCAATGTCAAGGTCAAATCACCGGTGTCAATTGAAATGTGCGCCGGTTATTACTAGTCGTTATCGTCTGCTACAGGGTAGCTATTCTTTACTTGGTCCCACTTGACAATTGTGCAGATGATCATTTTTTTTTTTTTTTCTTGTCAACGTGTCTGATCCAGTTGAACTTTTGGTAAGCTGTTGTAATGTCGTAATGAACAGAACCAATATACCTTGTTTGAGGTGAACAAAACAAACCAAAAAATTTAAACTATAGAAAATCGAACAGTGACAGTCAAACTGATTTCCACTCTACTTCTGAAGGATAACTCTGACTTTATAGCATAAAAATGTTATAAAGTCAGAGTTGAAAGGTAATATATGAAATTACCTATTACCCCCCCCCCCCTTCTCCAATCCTTTCTAACCTCTCTTCAATTCTATCGATTCCAGAAGTGGGTGATCATTAATGTTTGCTAGACAGGAAGATTCTATATTAAATTCTTAAAGGAAAATGATCCCTCATTTTAAATTATGTCCTGTAATTTTTTTTATTACTATTTTGCAGTAATTTTTCTTTGCTGCTTACATATAATAGCTTTAAAAAACTAGAATCTCTTTATTTCTCTGTAAAAAAAAACAAAACTTTACCATAATTTCATTCAATAAATTTATTAAAAAGTAGCATTGTTAATGTTCATCATTTTGTGATTCTAGTATTTTATGAAAGGAGGGGGTAAATTTGAATGAATGAGTGCAGTTCAGCATTTTTTTAGAAAAAAGATGTGGAAAAAATGTTTTAAAATATTTAATCTATTTTATTTTTAATCATGTTGATTACACATTACTATATTTATTTGGTTTAAAATTTATCTCAGTCACTGAAAACTTTTGTCTTTTCTGTTTTTTTTACCCCAAATAAGGTAGCGTACCACTTTGCTGTAAAGGGATATTTTTTAGAACCCAATTTGCAGGGAGTTCAGCAGCAAGTTGACATTGCATTCTGCATGTCAATACAATCAAGGAAACAGGGATCCAAGAGGAATTCCAAAGTCTAAAAATTTGAGGGAAGCATCTACAGGAAAGGGGTGGGATTTTGGGAATCTACAGGGTAGGGGTGGGATTTTGCGGCTGTTCAGGTCAGTCAGGATATTTACAACGTGGCGGCGCAAATGCTTGAAGTTAGTCTAGGCACATTCCATCAAAATAATTGTAAAACAGGCACAGGGATACAACTTTTTGTTTTTAGCCTGTCTAGGACTGAAAAACTAGTGGCAGATGCACCAGGCCAGATGTAGCACTCAATGTATGAGTGAATGGTGGTCTTGTAGAGGTACCAAATACTCTCAGGCATGAGTAACTTTCTATACCAGTAGAAAGAGCCCACCTTCTTTGCAGCAGTCTTGGCAATGCCTTCAATGTATTCATTCCAATTTAATGTTGCCTAGGAATGTTAAGCCAAGGAGTTTGAATGAACAGCTTTCAGGTAATGTATCATTAGCCATGGCTATCAGTAGTTGAGGTTTCTTGTAATTATTAAAGAAAACAAGTTTAGTCTTGGCAGTATTGAATGTTACCATCCATTTTTATCTCCATTCAATTACAGACTGGAGGTCTTCCTCTTAGGTGTCAGCAATTTCCTTAGATATATGTTCATTCATTTTTCTCTCATGTCTGTAATAGTGTGGTGTCATTAGCAAATGTACCCATATTGGAAACAATTTTATAAGGTAAACCATTTCTGAACACGAAAAGGTCCAAGGATCAACCCCCTGTGGCACATCCATGTTTATATCACATTGTTTTTATGTACGACTGGATTTTTCTCTTATTTAAAAAGGATTTGAATATGTTAAGTATCCATCCAGTAATGGCATATGATTTGATTTTCATAAGACCATGATGTCATATCCTAGCAAAGACCTTAGATATATCTAGAGCAACTGCCCTAGCCTCCCCTGCCTAGTATATACATTCAGAGATTACAGTTAGGATATCTGCAGTACAGTGGGCTTGCCTAAATCTATACTGCTGGTCAGAAAGAAATTTATTATCTACAAGGTGTTTGGCTAGTGCTTTATTAATTAAGGACTCAAAGATTTTGTTGAAGAGAGGGATGAGGCTAATGGGGTGATAATTTAGTAAGTCAGTTCTTTTGCCAGAATTCTTATAAACTCAATATATAACAGAAGATATTTTCCAGCAGTCAAGAAAGGAAGATTTGGTGAGACATTTGTTGAAGAGTTTGGAGAAAACTGAGGCAACCTCAATGGAGCATTTATTATAGTATAGCTCGGATGAGATCAGGCCCACACACCTTTGAGGTGTTTTTTATGATATCAAGAACTTGGGAAGGGCTGATTTTTAGATCATTAAGTGTGGCTTCTGTCTGCAAAGGAAAATCTGGGATGGAGTAGTTTATGGGTTCAAAGTGGAGTTGGAAGCAAACTGTCATGGCAAGCAGGTTAGCCTTCTCAGTTGTCGTGCAAACAACCTCAAAACAAAACCCAAGGAGAACCCCAAAATCTGCTATAGTGGAGGAATTGTTGACTGTCCATTATTTACTACAGTTATATCGTGGGATCTTAATTTATTTTGGTGGTTTCAGCATGTCTTCTCTTGGCTGCAGCAATTTCACTACCTTTCCAGCAAGTAGAAGTGAACTATTGGGAAGAGTGGGTATAGAACTTCCGTGTGAAAATATGCGGTTAATCATTGTTTTGAACTATTCGGTAGCTTCATTTTCATACTGTTCTGCAGGAAGAAAAAAGATATTACCCCATGGGACATCTCTAATGTAATCCCTGATCTGATTTCCCAGTCAACCTTCTAGAAGTATCTCGTCGTTTTGAGCAATAACTCTGCAACTTGGAATTGAGTTTAGGGTGATGTCTATCGGTATCACAACATGATCAGCATTTCTGAGTGAGCAATGGGCATTTGTTACACAGTCTTCAGGAACTGTGATCAGAAATGGTCTAGAAGTGAGACTTTCTGATCCTGCCGATCTGGGAGATGGGTCGGAAACATGACATGTTTGCTAACTATCATAATAAAAAAAAAATTAAAAAACTTCCGAATTTGCCATTTGTTTGGAAATTAACTAATGACAATTGATGTGCAGACACACACATGCACTCATCTTTGCTTTGGTGATAACAATGATTCTTATTGGTTGAAACAGATCATATGATATGAGAGAGAGAAACAGTTTTAAAGCTATCAATGCAGTTAAAAGATCTTCTGAAATTTATGGTGCAACCAACCAATTCAACCAGCCAGAGATAATGATCTTCAGAATTTAATAAATGAATATTATCAATATTCAATGTTGCTGGTGTTCATCCATTCATTCCAAGCTACTACAAGGAAGAAGATGAGATGGAGTCCCAGACCCAGTCATTGCATGGAGGAGTCAGATACTGAGAAATACATTCTAACTTTGTGCTGTGATAACACAAGTACGTAACACAAATTGCAGGCAAATTATGAAAAAGAAATTCTTTTAGAATTCATTTAAAGCAGAGCGAAACCTCTGAAAATATCTATTGCTCAAACATTTTATGATTTTGCATATATTTTCATCAACAAATTTCTCCAATCTTTCACCAAAATTAGTTGTTTTAACTAAATTCACTTTTATTTTCTTTTATACAGACTGCTATTGTTGATACACCTCAGAATATAAAATATGAAGGGAAAAGACTCGACACCAAAAAGGTAAATCTTTTCTTTTCATTCTGTTTGGTGTAATTTACTCGATTTTCTCACAAAAAATCTGAAAAACTCTTTTCATTTGATATTTGTGACCTTATGGCATCACTACATAGATTCTGCCCAACACTATGAATCGTGATAATGGTGATAACAGTTGCTCTCACCAAGCCAGAAACAATCTTTGACAACCTACTTTTTTACTTCTTTTAAATACAATTTTTTGTTAACTCTACCTCCTTGTTGTCTTATTTCTTTTCATCTCTTTAAAGTACAGCAACATTTTATAATCAAACTTTAAAAAAAAACTAAATATGTCTCTTAAATAAAATGTGACCTTAAACTATATCCAGTGGTGAGGCCCCAGCTTGCGGGATTTGGGGAGTGTGGAGCCACCCTTTAATTGCCATTGCTCCCAGGTCCACTCTGACCCGCAGTGGTAGTACCTGTTAGGGTTCCAACTATGGGTTAAATAGAAACCGACTTGAAAACAACAAATATATTCTATTAAAAAACCTTTCTTCAAAATCTTTGGATTCGGCATTAAATAATCTGAAACGGGTTGATATGCCGTAAAACAACCAACCAACCAAAATAAAATGGAAAGCATATGTATGGATTATAAGTTTGTCTGGAAATTTTTTACACTTTCCAAAGGAAACATTTAGTCAATTTGTAAGTTTTTTTTGTTATTACTTGACCTCATGTTGGAAATGTTATTTAAAAATTTTGAATTTTTTCACGGCAAAAGTTTAAAACATGGGTATATTTGAAATAATTTTTTTCTAAAAAAAAAAAAAAAACTTCCAATCAGCGGCATATTTCCACATCAACAACACAGAATAATGGTTGTATATAATAACGAAAAAAATGTCATTTTAATCTTAATCTACACATGAAAATTTCATAATCGTTGGCGATAGCATATAAACTATTTTAGGCTTATTTCATGCAAAACTGACTTTAAAAAATCAGTGAACTGATATTTATCATGGGCAGGGGTGGTGGAGTTCAAGTTCATACCTGCCATAATATTGTTAATAAGCACAAAAATAGATCAGCTTGTATCGCCAATTTTATAAGTCATGGTGGTATCCATTAAGCTAATCATGTACCCTCTCCCCATACCCTGAAGATGAAGAATCTGTTTTGTCTAAAAGATCATCCTATAGTGAGAACCCCTTTAAGATTAAAAAGATTTTGTTTTTGTAAAACATTTTATTGAATATTCTTAAATTTACTTCTGATTCTATTTTGACAGATTTGTGGTGTTTCCATTTTACGTGCTGGAGAGACAATGGAGTCAGCTTTAGGTGAAGTTTGTAAAAATGTCATCATTGGCAAAATTCTTATTCAAACGAATTTTAACACGGGAGAACCAGAGGTAAAAAACGTTTTATAGCAATTTTTTTATCACTTTTCATCGTTGACCATAAAATTGATTGGTTTTTGCAAAATTTAGGAATTGTTAATTATTAGCAAAAACAATCAACTTATAGTTTATTTGGTGATTGCTCAGAATATCCCCAAAAACAAAAATAAAGAAAAAAAATGATGTATGTACCCATGACAAAGCAAAAATATATTCCTAAAATCACATAAAATGATCAAGGGAGATAACTCCTCTCCCTTTGTTTTTTGATTTATGGTAGGCAAGATAGTCTCTTCAGTTAATCATAAAATTTAATTCTTTTATTTAAAAAATATAACTACTTGATCATTTTGTGTGATTTTAGAAATATATTTTTGCTTTGTCATGGGTACATACATCATTAATCGCTCAAAAATTATTTTTTTTATAAAAATAAAATTTGATTAATTTATGTTATATTTGGAATATATTTTCTTTCATCATGGGTACATCAGAAACATTTTTTTGAGGAATTCTTGACAAGAACTATTTAGATTTATGCTCATAATTAAAGTTTATGATAATATCAAAACCTATTTAAAAGAGCTAACTGAAGTATTTTGAGAAATCACTTATGTCATCTATCTGATTGTGAGTGTCACTCATAACTTTCACCAACAAAAACCTTGTTCTTGTTTGTTTTTAATTTCCTATAATCTATTTATTTTAGCTCCATTACCAACGTTTACCAAGAGACATTCGTGACTGCCATGTTCTGTTGATGGATGCCACTGTGGCCACAGGGGCTGCAGCTATGATGGCCATCAGGGTCTTACTAGATCATGATGTCCCTGAAGAAAACATTACACTCCTTTCACTCCTTGTAGCTGTTTCAGGTGAGTGAAGTACTTCCCCATTACAATATTTTTAAACTCAATTGACTGCTGGTAATTTAGTTAATTTCAAAGCCTTCCTTTTAGAAACCATGATTATTGCTTTCTGTGAGAAGAGGACACAGTAGTCCAGTGTTTGTCTAAATTTTTGCATTGTTGGTGCATTTATTACCTCACTTGGAAGTTTAGTCCATGGTTCAGGAATTCTGATTGAGAAAGTAATCTTCCTTTGGTTTAATTGAAATCAGTGGTGAAATAGTTTCTTGTAGTGTCCGCATAGACCTCTTTCTGGTGCAGGAATAATAGTTCTTTAGCTATATCATAGTGACTATTGGGGAGATTGTAGGCCAAAATGAGATCACCACGTAATCATCAAACGATAAAAGATTAAGCTTGCTTATTATTATGACAACGTAATCTCCAACCTTCTTTTGGTGCATCATTTAAGACTTAAGAATCTTTGTCAAATTCAGGAACTGAATTTCAAATTTTATTAATAAAAATGGTCATTCACTGTTATTGAAGCATAACATAAAATTAGAAACTTCATAAAGTTTAATATTTTTTAAGTATTGGCACACAATTTTTATTACACTAACAATATCTTTTCTAAATTTAAGACATCAGTCAAGTAATGTTTCATAAAATTTTTATTGTTAGTAATTTTATAAAAATTGTATAAAATTAATAAAAAATTTGTTTGATGCACAAGTTTCATGTTTCTTGAGACAAAGCAAAAACGTGATCCAGAAGATGGAAATTATCTTTGAATTAAAGGTCACAAATGTTGGATTGAAGTTAAATTTTTATATTTAATCAACAAAACAAAACTAATTTTGATATTTGTTTTTCTGAAATCTTCCAATTGCAATTTGTATTTAAGAAACACTTTTAGTCTCTTTGAGGAATTACAGCTGGTCAGCTGAGAAAACCTGGTAAGCATCAAAGAAGGACCACTTTCCTCTCTCATTCCTGCCCCTATACCGGATGCTCCAATATTGATTATCTTCACCTAAAGATAACTGCTGGCTACAGTCAAAAGAACTTTCAACTCTTCATTTTTTTTTTCACTTAGACACTGTCTGACTTTCTAATACTGGAATAAACCGTTTTTTTTTGTTTTGTTTTAGATAAGTACTCTTTCTGTGCTACGTTTTCATTTACTAAATTAATCGTGCATGGATCTGTTATTGCCAACGTGCATGTTAATTATTTAAAACTTGTTTAAATGTTTTGTTTTTTTAATCAGGTGTACATTCTGTTGCATATGCTTTTCCTAAAGTGAAAATTGTCACAACTGCCGTCGATAAACAAGTCAGTAACCTATTTCACATTCTACCTGGTTTAGGTAAGTCCTTTGTGATATTTTTTATTGATACATGTCCAGAATTCCTCCTATATTAAAAAAACACAAAAATAAACAAATCTTTAGGGTGTATGAACCTGCGACAAAAAGAAAAATCATATAAATTGATTAAATAGTTTTATTTTTAAAAAGAAAATCAAATTTTATGGTTTAAATATGAGAGATGATCTTGCAACACCATCTTTAAAACAGTTTGAAGGAAGAAGGAAGATAACCTTAAATAATTCAAATTTGAGAGATTTTATAAAATCATTCCAAACATTAATCATTGGACACTGAAAAAACTCAAAATCATTTAAAAATGATGTTTTTATCTCCTTATATAATATTTTGATTGCAAAAATTCCTCTCTGGAACAAAGTACCGTAGGTTTGCAACAACAGATGCCACATACAAACTTATTAACCACTATATTAAGTAACTTTAGAACGGCATTTTAGACACATTTGGTCATTAAAATAAAATTCTACATTTCATCCTAAGAGCAACGCTATCACAACTGCAACCATCTTAGTAGTTCTTAGTTTTCCCTCTAAATTTCAAGTCCTCCTACTGCCCCAGTCAATCACCAGGAGAAATTTTGCACTTTCAACAGATATGGGGTTTCACTCTTTGTAACTTGATCATAAACACATAGACATACCATTAGCTTTCCCTTTTCCGACTCATAAATGATGTCTCCCTAGTTATATTTCACCCAATCTGATTGGTTGAGATCTGACAGTCTTATATTCCGGAATGAATGTTGCTTACATAAACAAACAACCTCCAAAATAGTGTTGTCCTCTACAGGAGAGAATAATGCTAACAGAAGAACAAGTACAAACATATTAACTGCTCATACACAGACACTTAAATACTGTTACCCTTAATTATTGCAACAAACATGCACAAGTAAAAAATAATATGCATAACGTCTTTTCCATCTTTGCACATCCAAAATAATCGCAGATAATAAAAACATAGCAATGGTTTGGAAATGTAAACATGCACAAAATACCTACGCTTTAGTTTGCACGTACATATCATTAACAGACAATTATTTCTTATTTCGTTTTTACCATTTTCACTTTCTTTCTGGAATGATTACCGACACTGCACATACGTTAACTGATTTTTTTTTTGTTAGTGTTAACAAAAAAACAAGTACCTACATATTAACCGCTCGTGCAGACTGTTAACCTTAATTACTGGAACAAACATTATTTTTCGTCTTTACTTGCACATCTGGAACAATCGTAGCAATGGTTTGGGAATGTAAACATGCTCAATATCCATGCATTCCTGTTTTAACGTAAATTTGTTATTTACTTGTGTTTACCTATTTTGCTTTCTCTCTCGAATGATCACACGTTAACTTCCCTGTTTTTTTTTTTTGTTGTTTTTTTTTTTCGCCACTGCACTCACATTAACTTTAGTTTTTCTTGGGGTGGGGGATTTTACATTAGCTCCACCTTCCAACTATGATTGTTTTTTTTTTTTTTTTTTTTTTTTTTTTTTTTTTTTTTGTGGGAGGGGGGGGGTAAATTTTTACATTAGCTCTATCTCCACAATTTTCTTTAAAATGACAACTTGTAAAGGTTTCTGATTATGCTGATTAAGAAAATTTCATTAATATTTTGCATATTTATTCAGTTTTCAAGATATAAAGACTTGGATTATGCACTGTAATTCACTGACTGTATGCACGCGTGATAAACAAATCTACTTCTCTCCTACTGACACTGCCAACCCCCAATTTTTTTTTTTAAATATAGCATTTGCGAGTGGGTATGCTGACAACGAATATCATATTTTGGGGAAATATTTTTACACCCACCTCCCCCAAAAATTAGGTGTCTACTCGAAAAACCGTTCTTAACATGCGGAGGTTGGTGGTATCCACAATTGTCCAGGGATGTCAGTGGCCACCAGCAACAACCATAGTTTAATTTTTTACAAGGGTTAACGGGTCATGCTAGTATAAAAATAAAACTACTTGATCAATTTATGATTTTTGGAATACGATGGGTTTCTTTCGTCGTGGGTTGTACATCATACAGATTTTTGTTTATTTTTGTTTTTTAATTTCAGGGAAGTTCTGGTCAAACTCCAACTCTTGCAAATGATGGAATTTCTGAATAGATTAAATACAATTGTCCAACCAAATGAAGAATCTATCAAGCACGTTTGCACAGTTTGACATCAGTATGGAAGTAAAAACTGGTTAATGAGGGTTGAGGACATGTGTTGCATGGAAAGAAATGATATAAGAATGCTTTGATGGAAGTGTAATGTGAGAAAGGCTTAGATCTGGTAACCCCAGGGACAGATTAAATCTGAGCAGTATAGGGAGATGTGTGCAGAAAAAAGAAGACTTTGTTTATGAAAGAATGGATGAATGCTTAGAAGATCAAGGAAAACAAACGGATTCGAAGACAAGAATGATAAAGATCTGGCAAGAGATAGGCTGATTTAGAAGTCAATTTCTAAAAAGCTGTCCAACACAAGTCAATTTGTCCAACACATACCAAAGTCAATTTGTCCAACACATACCAAAGTCAATGTTAAACCAAATATGATGGTGATGATGAATTTTTTTCTTGCTTTCTTTTTCAATAAATCTATTTCTGGATTTTTTTTCTTCTGAATTTGCAAACTTTAAATGAAATGTTGCATAAATAAGCCGTTTGCTACCCACCTCCCCCTCCTCCTGACCCATACCATAGTAGCTCCTTATGGCTTGGCTTGGGATGAAAAAAAAACCCTGAAGAGGAGGAGGGGGGGGGATCCTTGATGACATTTTATTGAGATGAACCATCACCTATTGGAGAAAAAAAAACCCTGAATAATTTAATTTGATTTTTTTTCTTTTAATAACTGTAAAATTTATATATTTTTTTCTCTTTCTTCTAATACTTTCACGATCCCTCCCCCTCTCACCTCCTCCACTTCATTCTCTCTTTTTCTTTCTCTCTCTCTCACCTGTTCACATTTCCTTTCACGCATCACTTATCCTCCCTCACACACACACGCATACACTTATATTTATTATAGAAACTATTTTATTTTGTGAAGTGTAATTTTTATTGCAAAATATTATTTTTTTATCATTTTATTCTGATGATACATCCACATCTTATAGCCATTTTAAAATTGTGCAACTAAAAAATCATTTTTGTGAAATCAAATAAAATTTTCAAATATAACTTTGAAAAGAAAAACTACCCAATAAACTGAAAAAGTTGTCAAAAAACAAATATAAAGCAAAATAAATGTTAGTAAAGTAAAGATAAGTTACTCTTCTACCTATCTGAATGTCACGGTGACATTTATTGGGTGGATTTCAATCAGTATTATGTTTTATTTTCGAATTTTGAGCGATTACCAAGACTTCTCAGATGACTATCACATCAAACTGTCATTAACTAAGCAACTTTGCACTACTTGTGTTTCAAATTAAATAAATGTTTTAAAGAAAAAAATCAAAAATCTTCTCCAAGTCGTAAATTATCTTATCTTTGATAACATTTGTTTCCTTATGAAGTTTTCACTTATTTATAGTAATAAATGCCTCAAAAATCTCTAATAATTTATATAAATTGTTTTTATTTAATTACCAGTAATATTTTTTCTTCTTGCAGGCAACTTTGGTGACCGTTATTTTGGCACAAGCAGTTCAACAATTCCGGCATAAACAAAAAAACAAAACATTTTTTGATCTGATTCTGCAACCAATCTCTGCTCCAAAAATTGTAAAGAAAATTCTTAATTTTTTTGCAAATTTTACTCTAGATTTCAGTTTCAAAAAACATTTTTTCATTTTTAAGATTTAACAATTAATTTGTAAATTTGATTATCATTTGAGAAAGGGTATATTGATAACATTTGAATATTTTTACAAACATTGATCTGATACGGTTTTGGGTGAGGGTTTAGAAATTGTTTAGATTCTACAACTTACACATTCATGGATCTATGTTACATTTTCCCATTGGCATCAGGTACTGAGTGAGAATCACGTTTCTCTTAGTAGTCATTCAACCAATCAAATAAACAAATGATAAATTACATCAATTAAACAAAGCAGTAATAAAGTTTTGCAATTGTCTTGTAAAGAGATCAATTTACGTGGCCCATTGTGAGAGTTTTCACAGCAATTCTTTTTTTGTTTTGAGGAGAAGATTTAAAAAAGTTTATTTATTGACAGTTGAATGATGATGAATATTATGAAAGGATTAAAAATGATGAATGGAATGTCTTAATGTCTTAGGACTTTTTGGTTCTTATCCAGAATTACTTCTATATTAAAAACAAAAAATAAATAAAAATCTGATGTACATACATGACAAAATGAAAATATCATATTCCAAAAATTATGTAAATCGATCAATTAGTTTTATTTTATGACGAAAATCATTTTTAAGCAATTAATAAGAATTTGTAGACATTTTACAAGTTTGAATTGTTGAGTTATCTCATTTATTTATTTTTTAGATTGTTTTCAAAATGGCAGACAAGATTTGACAAAGGGTAGATTGGTAACATTTCAATATTAAATCCGAACAGTATAAGGAAATGTTACTTTGGTGACTCATAAAATTTGATTTTCTTATTTAAAAATAAAACTACTTGATAAATTTATGATTTTTGGAATATGATATTTTCATTTCTTCATGAGTGCATACATCATACAGATTTTTCTTTATCTTTTGTTCTTTTAATATTCAAAGAATTCAAGAACCCTTTTATGTTCACTTTCACATTGCCATAAAATAAGCCTATCAATCAATATCAATATTTCATGATACAAAAAACTTATTTTCCATCAAATGAAAAGGATGTCGGTCTACTGATTTCTTCTTTTTCATTAACTAATTTATTGAGATGATTTGTCAACAGGTGAAAAATTAAAAAAATAATTGGATGACAAATTTTAGTCTGATTTTTTTTTTTTTTTTTTTTAATTCAATTAAAATTTAATTTTAATTCAAAAAAAATACATTTTTAAAAATCTTTTTATTTCATATTTTCTTTTTTCTGTTGAAGTTTAAACACAAAATTTCTTTCTCGGGTATAAATTTGATTTTTGTTTCATTTTAAAACATGTCTACCTCTTTTATTTATTTATTTTTTTTTTTTGTTCTTCTCTGCCATTTTTTCAATAATTAAATTGTGTCAAAAAAAAAGGTGAAATACTCATTGTGATATTCTGTCAAAGATAAACTTTGACAGAATAATTAGTTGCAGGTAAATCCTAATGGAGAAAAAAGATCATATCTTTTCTGCAAGTGACTCAACAACCCAAATTTTGAAAGTTTTTTTAACTGAAATCTAATATAAGAATATTGCCTATAAAAAAAGAGAATTATTGAAAGTTGTAGGATCACATTCACCCAGTGAAACAGTTGAGCCAGTTTCTTGGCTTCTTGATTAGGAGCAAAGTGTAGTATCTGTTTTTATACTACACCACATCTTTTCTGTCCTCAATCAAGGATTCTTTCTAGACTGAGACAATTTTTATTTTTGTCCAAATCCAGGATTCTCCTCCACCTTTTTTTTTAAAGAGAGCTGGATTTTCCTTACATCAAAAACTTTGTCCATGTAGGGAGACAAGTTTAGTCTAGAACTAAAAAAAACTCTAAAATAATGTGTTTGTCACATGACACATTGCACCTATATAGCAATACTTACCTGGTGATGAGCGTGGGTCCACTTTACTCAAATTCATCTGTCTGATAATTTCTGTTTGTCGTATTCACAGGATTGGAAACCATTGTAAAATATAATCGACATGAAACGTGATAATTTAATATAAAGTTATCAGACCCAAATAGTATTTAAGCTCACAAATCTAAGTTAGCTTTTTGCTTCTGACTAGACAAGTTTCATTTGTTATTGTTCTACCATGTTATTGACGATGTATACATACTGAGCTACAATTTATTTTTAACCATTACCTAATCCGGGCCAAACAACTGCTCATATGAAACATTTTTAAATAATCACATAAAAATAAAAACCAACAAGGGGGGGGGATTAATTTTAAATTCAAGAATTTAATAGAAGTTAACAATGTTGAACAAATTTTTAAAAAATTGAATGGTTTCACTGCATCCCAAGCAACACCGGGTGAATACAGCTAGTCGATAATAAAACTGATATATTTTTCGTTGAAATCTTGTTATATCCATTTTATTCTGATGATAATTAAAATATTTTTCACAAAACTATTTCACTAATCAGAAACTGCTTCGCTTGTCAAAAACTCACAAATCTAAACTATCGAAATGTTATGAAAACAAACAATTTACATTGTTCATATTATCGGCAATAAAGTTTTTTGGGTTGTTGAGTTTATGGTCTGATTGGAGCTTAACAGATCAGCTTTGGAGAAACATTCAAAACAGCTTTGTTAAGCTTTTGGCAAATACTTTAGGATGAAATTATGTGTGGTCCAAGGCCAATTGTGGATGTTTATAATAAAATAGAGTAGAACTTTATGAATTTTAACATTCTTGTTGGTCAAATTAGAAGATACTGTTCAAATGGTGAAATAAAACATTTTTTAAATGTAAATCTTTAATGAAAATGAGTTAATAATATGAAGATTTGTTTCTAAATCCAAAGTTTTATTTGAATATATGAATGAATGCCTGCTGACATGGCTTTCAAGTATTCAATTTCCTTACATTTATGTGTTAGTTGCTGATGGCCTCGAGGAAAGACACTAGGCCACAATGTGAAGTGTGGATTTGTTAATTGAATTCAAATCCCAACCAGCAGTAACTATCACTTCCTACACTGATGATTGCATAAGCATGCAACACTAGTGTCTGTAGGTATAAAAACTAATATTAATTATAAAATATTATAGTTATAAGTTGACACAAATAAGGTTGTAACATTATTTGTTCCCAGAATTCAAGATCCACAATTATTTGGCTTACGATCGTTACCAAGATGCTTAGGAATTATTTTTAATTTCTTATATTTTACTCATAGAATTACTAATGTCTCTTCAGTGCCTTTTACAAAAGCTCACAATATAACATATATATATATGAGGTAATAAGTTCCAACTTTTTTGTATAAAACAGCTTTATTTCTTCATACAATAGTTTATACAAACATTCGTATCAAAAATAAAAATGTTTTAAACAAAAAAAAAACTCGGAACTTATTACCCCATTGTTATATATATATATATTATATATATATATATATATATATATATATATATATATATATATATATATATATATATAGCTCTAATGATAGTCATTATTTTTTTTAATAATTGTTATTTGAGCTTAAAGAATTAAAATAATATATAAATAATGTTTAGCATTAACACTTCGCTGCAGTTTGTGAATTTAATCAATCAAAACTATGCCATATTCCATCAAGCAATATATCGTGTATTGGCTTTCAAAATGGCTCAAAGTTTCAGATTTATAGTGCTATTCAGTCAATAACCATCCGTTTCATGCGTAAATTCTTCAGATGATATGATCACAGCTCAACTTTCCTGTTTTGTTAACATTGCTCACTTCTTTGTGCCATACAATAGATTGCTCACACAATTGCTGCAGCAATCCCTTGAGCAAGAAAAATTTCAATTTTTTTCTTTTTATTTAGTATCATCTATTTTATTTGTGCCGTGCCATAACACAGTATATTAAAACTACTTAATTGCAATCTTTTTTCTTTATTGGAAAATATCAATAGAACTAGAAATGAGAAAAGCCTTTGTTGGACTTTTGGTTAGGAGCAAAGTGTAGTAACTGTTCATCTTTTCTGTTCTCGGTTAGTGAAAAATAAATCTTTCTAGACTGAGGCAATATTTATTTTTGTTCTAATCTAGTATGTCTATTCAGAGAGGGGGCTGGATTTTCCCCACATTAACAACTGATTTTGTGTCTAACTCTGCCCTCATGGGGAGGCAACTATAAATAGAAACAAAATAAAATTCTTCAGTTTAATAAAGGTGAAATTGTTTCTTATGCGAGTCTAAATTATGAAGCAACCCAATTCAAAAAAGTCTAAATTATATTTTGTTCAAACTGCGTTTTCATGAAGTATTCACATTTTCAGGAGTGAAAAAAATTTATTTGTTGATATTGGATTTGAAAACAACCATTTTCTTTTCTTTATTTTTATTTTTTTTTACACAAAGGCATCACCACTTATCAAGGCCATCCGAGGATAAGGGTTAAAGAGTGTACAGTAGAAATTGGACAATAAAGTAATCGTTAGTAATGAAAATTTGGTAAATTTGTTACTTATATGGAATGGCTCATCAAAAACTTGTTTACGTTAGACTTGAAGACAACCATATTGTAGTCAGCTGGAAAGCAGGAAAATGGAAGACAACTCTATAGGCGTGCAGTTTTAAGAAAGAAGTTTTGTTCATGGAATCTACGTTTAGTTTTAGGCACAGATAAAGAGTGGGGGAAATTATTGATAGTGTTTTCTGCTAGACGGGTGTTTCTTGTGAAAGTTTGGCAAGGGGGGAACATAGATTGGAGCTCAGTCGAGCACTTGCCATGAAAATAAAGATAAAGCAAACTTGCAACATCTCTTCTGTGAGAAAGAGGTTGCAAGGGAAGAGAAAAAAACATCCCCTACTTGGCTACGAAGTCTATTTTGAACTCTATCAAGGCAGGATAAGTCCTTTCTAGCAGCTCCTGCCCAGATGTGGCAACAGTACTCCATTTGTAGTGCATTAAATTTTTATCTTAATCCAAAATGTTTCTGAATTTTCCTTACATTAAAAAAAAAAAAGCAACTTTGTGTCTAAGTTTACCCTGGTGGGGAGACAAATAAATAGACTTGTTGATTTTCAAAGCAATTCATGTGTTTATTCTAAAAATTCAATTTTTCAAATTCTTAGAGTGTGAGATATTCCACTTTATTTTTTTTTATTTTGATCAAATTGTATTCGATGTTATTAATTGTTTGAGACGACCAATTCTATATACAATAACATGATCAATTCTGTATACAATAACATGACCAATTCTGTATACAATAACATGATCAATTCTGTATACAATAACATGATCAATTCTGTATACAATAACATGATCAATAAGGAAAAAGTATGAAACTGCTGTGGGGAAATATTAAGATGTAGATTTTTTGTTATTGGATGACAGAATCAACAAACCAAATTTAAATCCAACAGTCAATCTAAATTTTCTGATGCAGTGAATGAAATAGTTGTTCGAATCAATTATGTACGTTTTGTGTTTTAGCATCAGATAATCCTAATAATGTGATTAAACAAGATGCCATTAATCATTAAACTGTTTCATGAAATGAGGTTGTTTCTCTGATCGTCTGTTTCTTGCTGATTATGTAAATTCCAAGATTGAAACACTTATTCAATTTCTTTCAAATAAATGATATTTTGTAATAAAATTACATTTTTTATGTGTTTTTGTTTTTATTCAATTTTAGAATATTTTCATTGTTACAATTTATGAACTTGCTTTCCTTCTTCTCCAGAATTCCCTCCATATTATAAAACAAAAATAATGGAAACTAGTCATGACAAAATAAACATATCATATTCCAAAAAGCACATAAATCAAGAAAATAAGTGATTAATGGGAATAAAGTAACCGGCCACTTTTTTTTATCTATAAACATAAGTTTTAATTATTAAGTGATCTCTCGTTTTTTAGATGACTTTGCAAAATGGAAGGCAAAACAGTCACGCATCCAATACTCGTAAAATTTGATTTTCTTGTTTAAAAATAAAACTTTTTTTTTTTTTTTTTTTTTTTTTACAAAGAAATCACTACTTATCAAGGCCCAGAGGCCACTCGAGGATAAGGGTTAAAGAAGTCAAAAGTCATAGTAATCGTTAGTAGCGTAAATTTGGTAAATTGGATTACTTGAGGGGAACGGCTCATCAAGAACTTGTTTACATTGGACTTGAAGACAACCATATTGTAGTCAGCTGGAAAGCAGGCAAAAGAGTTCCACAGGTGTGCAGTTTTAAGAAAGAAACTTTGTTCATGGAATCTACGCTTAGGTTTAGGCACAGATAAAGACGGGAAATTATTGATAGTGTTTTCAGTTAGACGAGTGTTTCTCGTGAATGTTTGGCGAGGAGGGCCATAGATTGGAGCTCAGGCGAGCACTTGCCATGAAAATAATAAAGCAGAGACAGACTCGCAATGTCTCCTCTGTGAGGAAGAGGTTGCAGAGAAGAGAAAAGGACATCTCCTACGAAGTCTATTTTGAACTCTATCAAGGCAGGATAAGTCCTTTCTAGCAGCTCCTACCCAGATGTGACAACAGTACTCCTTCCTTAGACGTACCTGGCTCTTATATAGGTACAGAATTGCATCAGCAGGTAAATATCTACTGGATCAATAGACGGATCCCACCGTTTCTCCAGCAAGCTTGGCAATGGATTTGATGTACGTGTTCCATTTAAGATCAGGAGTAAAGGTCAAGGCCAGAAGACTGTCAAAGCATGGAGCCTCCATAAGACGAGAGCCATTCATTTCAATTGATGCCAGATGGGATCAGAACGTTGATGATGTAAAGATAGAAGTTTAGATTTGAGATGCATTAAAAGTAACCAGCCACTTTTTTCCCCATTGTACCACATGCTCAAGATCAGAGAGAGAATCAGAGAGAACTTGGTCATTTACGGCCTTTGATGTGCTGCCATAGATGGTAGTGTTGGCAGCATAAATGTCTATGAATGATCTAAGGATGTGATTTAGAAGATCATTGATGTAGATCACAAAGAATGTTGGGCCCAGGATGGACCCCTGAGGGACTCCAGCATTAATATCGTGAGCTTCTGATTTCTGCCCATCAACCACTACTCTTATGAACTTATCAGAGAGAAATGATTTAATAATTGAGAAGACATTTCCAGCTATACTATAGCTGGAGATCTTGTTAAGTAGACCTTTATGGCATACCCTATCAAAGGCCTTTGATATGTCAAGAGCAATTGCCCTAGAAAGGAAGCCTATCAAAAGATTCACTAATCCTATGAGATATAACCATAAGCACATCTGCTGTAGATCTAGCAGAACGGAAACCATATTGCATCTCACTAATAAAGTTATTTTTGCTGTGGTGGTTGACTATTTCTCTAGTTACTTCCAGCAACTTACTCATGACACACAGGAGTCTGATTGATCTGTACTGAGAGGGAGATGACTGGTAACCTGCATTCTTAAATACAGTGCATACTGATGAGGTTTTCCAGAGTGTTGGAAAGCAATTCTCCTTAAGGCAACACTTAATCAGCTTTGTAAGCTATTTCTGGCTGAAGCTTTTTCAGCACTATAGTTGGAATGCCGTCAGGGCCAGTTGCAAGGTTTTTTATTAATGTATGTGATTTTTGGAAATGGTATTTTCATTTCGGTCATACATCATACAGATTTTTTTATTTTTGTTTGTTTATTTAATATAGGGAAAAATTTAACAAGGACAATTTTGCTTCTTATAATTACTTTCTGAGCATAAATTATTATTTATGCTCAGAAAGTGATTATGTACACATATATAAGGCAATGACAGAAACCTTAGGAAATGACCTTCAGTCAATAAAGGAACAGAGCTGTAAATGAATGCTGCTAAGACTAAGCTTCTTTCCTTTAACAGATGAAAAATAACTTTCTCAACCACTGATTGCACAATCACAAATAACATCTTACCTGAAAACCCATCCTTCAAGCTCCTCAAGTTAACATTCACAGGAAACATGAATTGGAATAATTAGGACATTGCCAAGGCTGTTACTAAAAAGATGGCCTCCCTCTACTGCGATAAAAAAAATTACTTAGTATTCTATATTTTTTACAAAGCTACAATTCACCCATGAATGCAGTATTGTTGCCACATCTGGGCTGGTGTATCTACAACTAATCTTTTACTTTTAGCCAAGGTTCAAAAACAGAGTCTTAAATCTAATCTAATATGTCCCACACTATCAACTAAGCTTCAATCTCTGTCCCATCACTGCAATGTTACATTCTTGTGTCTGTTTTACAAGAACTTTAATGGAATGTATTTTAATGAACTCATAGCACTTGTACCCCTTCAACATACATACTCCCAACTAATTCAACAAACAGCAAAATCCCACCTCTTCACTTTTGAAACTCCTAGATAGCAGACAGCCTTCTATAATAGTTTCTTCCCTCAGATTGATCGACTTTGGAATTCCCTCCTTGTTTCCTGTTTCTGACTGTACTAACCCTTATCCTCGAGTGGCTTCCGGGCCTTGATAAGTAATGACTACCATGTAAAAAGAAAAAAAAAAGTTTAAATGCAATGTGAGCAAACATCTCACTGCTCAACTTCCCACAATCCCCTGTTAGACACAATCCCAAGTTCCAAATGGCAATATGCCTTGTTTAGGGTTTAAAAAAAAAAAAGTAAAAAAAATATGCCCCACATGGTCTGAATAGTGAAAAATCAAAAAGATCTTAATCATCAAACTGTTTCCATAGATAGTTGTGTTTTTTGTGTAGATGTCAAATAATTTCAGAATATGATCACTGATTCAACATCGATACTATGTGCAACTGATTTCTGCCCATCAACAACTACAAACAACCTATGTGAGAGAAAGGATTTGATGGTTGAAAAGACATTTCTAGATATTTCATAACTAGCAAGCTTGTGAAGCAAACCTTATCAAAGACTTTTAATATATCAATAGCTATTGCCCTAGAAACAAAGTCTCTGTCAATATATTCTCTGATCCTGAATGATGTTACAATTAATATATCAGTTGTAGATCCTGCAGGACGAAATCCATATTGTCTGTTACTAAGTTTTTTGCTGAGATAATTGGCAACTTCATGATTTATTACAGATTCAAACAACTTACTCATAGCACACAGAAGACTGATAAGATGTACTGAGATGTAGAAGACAGACCAACAAAATTTTCCAAAATGATAGGAAGCATTTGTACTTCCAGAAATGATGGAACAGCTTTTGTAATAATAGGAGTTAGTTCTAATTATAGCACTATGCTTGGAATTTTGCTAGAATCAGTTGCTAGCATCAAGGTTCTTGATAGATAAGGCTACATCTCGGACAGATATATGGATGTTGCTTAAAGTATTTTTGGTAGTGGGGGGGGGGATTCAGAAGATCGGAGGCCTTAATCGTAATGAATGGCTTTTGATGCAAAGTTCTTTGAAAAATTTTGGCTTTATCAGATGCTGATGATATTTCCTCCGCATCAATGATGGAGAATAGAAAAAACTTGTGGTTTGTCAATGAGTGTGGAAGATGGTAAAGTATGCCCAAATGTGAATAAACGTTTTATACAGATAATATATCCAGTTTTAACTACTTTGAAAATTTATTCTTCAAATCTTCGTATTTTCTGAGATCTTTTATGATTTTTAAGCTTTCCACATGTTCTTTCCACAATTCTTCTTTCATCTTATGTAAGCCATCCAACACATTTAACAACATCTAAAACGGACATTAAACCAAATATAATGATGAGATGATTTTATTCATATTTAACAAATTTATTTTCATCCAGTTTATCATGTGATATAGAAAAAATAATTTTCCATATAACAATAACAATGTAAGACCAACAACATCACCACCAATCCCAACTCTGTTTCTGTAGGTTCCTTCTCTTTCATCTTCTCTTCTGGCCATGCCGCCGCCTTTCACATTGGTGGCTGACAAGGGTTGTGCAATGGTTCACAAGTATAAAAAAATTAAACAAAACAACTCAAAAGAAAACATAGCACATTCTCTCGATGTTAGTTGAGTTCAGAATACGTATATCACATCATTGCGGAAAAAGTCTGTTGAGGTCTCTTTGCCATCGGTTGATTAATTCATTTCCTCATTTTGGCCTCCTAAAGATCATCTTGACCTACACTGAGCTACAATATGCACTTGACTGTGTTCAACTTGCAACTGTCCTCAATTGAACTGATGTTGACTGTAGCAAACCCAAGACTGTCCCAACCGTTCTCAACTGTTGTAAAAACTATCATAAAACCTATCGCCACTCCCAAACCAACTCTAAAATATATTGATCTTCTTTGTCCGATCATCACCACACTTTGACTAATCATCCCATCTCAGCTTCTGTTGAGTTCGTTAAGTCCCTTGGACAAATCGGAAGTTAAGATGAGTTACTTCCCTTGTACACTTGCTGTCTTTTGTAAATAAAGCCTTTATTCTTTAGATCTCGTTCTTTCTTATCCATTTTTTATCAGAACCATCTTATCAGATTCTCCTCAACATAACATGGTGTTAAGAGTGGGATTACAAGGACATTTTTTACTGAAACGAATTGAATTGGAAATAAGCAGTTACATTTGTTTTTCACATGAGTTAAAAAAAAAAAAAAGATGACCATGTGTGTAGCCACTAAACACAAAAAGGTAAGATAATTATCTTATACCAAATCGATATTATTTAGCATGGCAGCTTCATCCCAAGTTCCACCACAAAAAATAGATTAGTCCAGTGCAAACCTAACCAAATTGATGGACAGATTTATTCGGCAAGTTAGGCTTCATTTTGAAGATCCAATGCACAATGCTGATGATGATATGGCTGGTGTTGAAGGACAAGAAATAAGTGACACATTCATCTTTTGGCATGAAGAAGAAAGGACAGTCGAAAACTACATTAAATACTTAAAGCAGTATGCGAACCCAAGGTTGAATTTTCGTTTGGCAAGACACGACCATGTAATCCTTAGTGCCACCTACCTTGAAAATGCTGCTGTCAAACCTGACATAGTTATATGGAATAAGTCAGAGAGAGTGGCAACCTAGGTTGAAGTGAGTGTCCCTAATGATGGAGGTCTGAACAGAGCTGAAAGGGAGAAACGGACCAAATATCAAGGTCTCATGTATGATATGAAAAGAAACTGGAATCTTAGGGAGATATCAATCATACCAATAGGTGCTACAGGGCTTATGAAGAAGAACTTGAAATCCTATCTAACTAATATTCCTTGTGA
Source organism: Euprymna scolopes (assembly GCF_053919585.1). NCBI lineage: Eukaryota > Metazoa > Mollusca > Cephalopoda > Sepiida > Sepiolidae > Euprymna > Euprymna scolopes. Next base: position 34,794,957 of record NC_136515.1, read on the forward strand.
ACCAAGTGCAAAGAGATACACTTAAGGGAATAACGAGGATACTAAAAAGAGCTCTCGGTTGGTTTCAATAAAAAGCTGGGCAATGTTGGCAGCTGGTTTGGCTGCCCCATACCCAGCGTTACAATCTTCAAAGGGAGAAAATTAAAAAAGATAAAACAAAATTCAGATGAATTGGCATACTCATTTTTGAAATAGCTTTGTCAAATATTTGACAAATAGCCAAACATTGTGAATATGATAGTGGAGGATTCCCTTGTAGTCGATCTCTTCATATTCGTAATTTATTTAATTTTAGTCGATCTCTTCATATTCGGAATTTATTTAAAGTCAGTGCAGAAATCTTTAATCAAAGAAGGTAATGATCTGACTATAGCGATAAGCGCTATGCATAGTAGAGACAGAGAAGGTGATGTGCAAGAAAGTTGAAGCAATATGCACTCCAGTGAAAAGAGCAGTACACATACCATTCAGGCTAGGAATAGTAAAAAGCCAAGACAGTGTGGATATTGTGGCAAAGGACATCCTTGAGGAGAGTGCTCAGCAAAAGGAAAATCGTGCACACTATGCAACAAAAAAGGACACTTTGCGAACATTTGCAGCTCCAAGATGGGAGATAAAAAACAAGTACAGAAAAGAATGACTCAGCCACAGTGGCATAAAAACAGGTGAATCCACATGGTGATGCAAGGCGAAAGTAAGATTAGTCGTTCAAGAGAAGACATTTATTTCCACTCCATTCAGCAGTTGCATCATCCACTACCAAGGCATTAAAAATTGGCAATAGTCAGAGGTAAATAGACATCGATCCGAAGGTTGATACAGGAGCTATGAGCAAGCTTTTACCCAAGGAAATATACAAAAAAAACTACATGGAGCAACAAAGCAGCAACAGCTATACGGTTACTTGCCTTCAGTGGAACAATGATTAACCAAGAACAAACATGGCGGCTGCGAATAAGATTCCACAACAAATTTGTCAGTGAATTCAAAGGGCCCATATTGATAGGACTACAGAAATCACGGGGGTTAGGGCTAGTGATCCTAAACTTAGTTGTGAAGTCAGTCAATACAGACAGTTAAAAAAAAATCATCAGGTGCAAACAAACGATGACCAAGCATCATAAAAAATTACAAAGCCCATTCCAATGCCAAGATCGAGTTGGAATTTAAATGAAAGAAAAAAAAATCATTCAGGAATTCCCTGACGTATTTGATCTTACCTATTTGATCATGTGGACCCCAAAGTACTGCCACCACAATGAATCCTGATAGCTCTCAAAGAGAAGTTAAAAATGGAATTAGACTCCTTAGTGGCACAAGGCATACTATCTCCAGTGACTGAACGAAAACCATAGGTGAACTCATTTATGTGTGACCAAAAACGATGGTTTGGTCACACTATGCCTAGATCCTCGGAATTTAAATAAAGCAGTGTGCAAATCATATTATGCAACTCCAACATTTAAGGACGTCACTGCTGAGCTAAATGGCGCAAGATGGTTTACAGCTGTTTACATTAAATCTGAGTACTGGCATCTAAAACTGGATGAGAATTCCAGGAGACATTTGCAACACCATATATGGTAAATACATGTTCAACAGGTTTCCCATGGGAATAAAATGTGTCCAGGATGAATTTCAGAGGGCCATGCAAAAGAATTTTGGTGACCTTAAAAACGTCCTTTCCATTTGTGATGGCATAATCATACATGGATTCGAAGAACATGGTAGCAATCATGACAAAACACTCAAGCAAATAATGCTTAAGAGAAAAAAACTGCAAATTCAACTCTAAAAAATTTGTAGTAAAAACATCTGAAATACCTTTTTTGGTCACATCATTTCAAGACAGGATATCAAATCTGATCCTAAGAAAGTAGAGGCGATTATGCAAATGCAACGACCCGAGGATGTAAAACAGTTTCCTAGGATTGGTTAATTATCTGAACAAATTTTCAACATGACTCACGACTTGACATCAAAAAGAAATTAATTCACATGGTCATCCCAGCAACAAAAGGCACTTGAGGAAATCAAAGAGATCAGAAAAATACAACACTTAGATATTCTGACCCAAAGGGACCCATTGTGTATAGGTAGATGCATCGACTGCAGGTATAGGTGCAGCTCTGCTACAAAAGAAGATGCCAGTTGCATTTGCAAGCAAGATACTGTCAGGTCCAGAAACTCGATACTCAAACATCAAGAGGGAAATGTTAGCCATCGTTTTTGGCTTGGAGAGATTTCATCATTGTGCGTGGGGGTCACATAATAATGATCCACACAGATCATAAGCCATTGGAATCAATAGTGCTAAAAAAACTTATCATGCGCAGGATGCGACTGAAAGTGGGAGGATACGATTTCATTGTGAAGTATACTTAGAAAAAACAATAACAATTGCAGACTGCCTATCATGAGTATTATCTAGGCCTAGCAAGCAGATGGAAGGAATTGACCCTCATGTCCACAGAATGGTGAACTATAATTTTTCACCAAACAGAATAGTGAACATAAGGGTTGAGACATTGCAAGACTCATTACTAAAAGAACTTGCAAACATGGTAATGTCCGGCTGGTCTATAAATCGAACTAACTGCCTAAGCTGCCTATTATCATTTTGGAACTTTAGAGATGAGATTGGGGATCAAGATGGTATTTTGCTAAAGAGCAATAAATCATAATACCAGCCTCCCTACAAAGAAATATATTGGAAGAACTTCATGCATCACATCAAGGGGTTGGGAAAACCAGACTAAGAGCCCCGTCAGTTATATACTGGGTAGGGATGAATAAAGGACATTGAAAATAGAGCGCTTAATTGTCACATCTGCAAAAAAATATCAGGCAAGTATCTCTGCTGAATCAATGCAGCAACATGAAACCTCAAGCTACCCTTGGCAATATGTCAGCACGGATTTGTTTTCTATGGCTGGAAAGAAATATTTACTTGTAGCAGACCAATACAGTCAAAGTCCATTCATACAATGCTTCCACTCCACCTCAGGAGCAGCTGTCATGAAAAATATAAAGGCAATATTTGAGGAACGAGGTGTACCAGAAATCTCATATTCAGACAATGGCCCATAGTCCAGAACCAAGGAATTTAGGTTTTTTGCAGATCGTAAAACTTTCTGCACAAGACATCGTCTCCACATTTGCTGAGAGGATGGTTGGAATATGCAAAAAAATAAAAAAATACTACTAAAGGCACAAGAAACCAGACAAAACAGTTATCTAGCAATGATGGCACCTATGTCTGCAAATATCAAATCTCCAGCAGAATTGCTCAATGGCCAACAAATACAGACGCCACTCGTATCCAAGCAGCAATTTGGCGATGAGCAGACAAGAACAGCAGCATAGCAATACAAGGAAGGATCAAAGAACTATTATGACAAGCAGCATAACAGACAACACCCACCTCTACATGCGGGGCAGAAAATCTATGTTCAGCATGAGAAAACAAAGCTATGGGAGTCCGGAATCGTTCAGTATTCTGATTTTATATATATATATGAGTCACCACTTAGCAAAGTCAATAGCAACTTGAAAATATGAGTTAATGAGATTGTCAGTTCAATGATGAACACTACTGTGAGAGGATTGGAAGTGATAAATTGAATTAGCAAAATTTGATTACTTTGCAGAAGTATTTGAAGATTTGCTGAACATTATTTCAGCTGCCTCAGTCTACCTTGGTGAACAATCCAATATTTTGTATACACTATATTCCTGATAAACTTATTTCCTCTTGTCTTTTGTTATACTTCTTCCTCATACTTAGTTTGGGGGGGAGGTTTCGATAGAATCACAAATACAAATAAACTTTGTATTTTTCACCAAACATGATTTTTTTTTCGCTTTACAAACAAGTGAACGCAGACGTTTTGATATCAAATGATATTACAAAACGGGTTGATATTCCAGAAAACTGAATTGGAATTTTGAAAATGGACGCTTTATTTAAACGAGAAAAACAAAATGCTTGAAACAATTTGAGGAAAAAAGTGGACAATGAATGATGTTGTTTATTATTTTAATTATTGTTTTTCAGGGTTTTTTCTACATCTAACAATGAAAGAATTGTTTATATTTTGTTGTTAAAAACAAAATAAATGCAGAGAAGCAAAAGAAATTTTAAATCAACTTTTAAATAATTTTTTTTTTTTCGCTTTTTGTCAAAAGTTGAAAACAAAAAAACAACAAATATTGGAGATTTATACAAAATTTTTACACAATGCATGTCATAAATTACCATTCTTAAAAATTTTAAGAAAATTTATTTAATCCCAGCCCATTTAGAGTTTTTCATTGTAATTACAGAAAAATATATAGAAGTTTTTATTTTGTGTATTCAAAAACATTTTTAACAAAAATGACAGACATAGTTTTTAACTACATTAAATAAAACGGCAATAATAATAATGATAAATAAATAAAAATATGAAAATAATTGTACTAAGAATATTTTTAAAGATGCTTTTTTTTTTCAAATTGAACTTTTGGTTTTGTTTTGTTTTTCTATTTTATTGGGGCTGAACTTTTGTTATTGTGTTTTTGTTGTTTTTTTTTTTGTATTTTTGTAGTTCATTTTACATTTTTTTAAACAAAACATGGAAAATGAATTATAACAACAGCACAAAAAAATGTAAAAAAAAAAAAAAAGAATTCATAACGAACCCTAAATACGTTTCTAACCCTTTTTTTTCAAAATAAATAGAATGAAACAAATAATTACTGAGAAAATTTAAAAAAAATAAAATATATTTTTTAAAAACGATATTAAATGATAAATAGGAATAGGCACTTGTACAGTTTAATCAAGACATTAAAAAAATGAAAATATCGAAAAAAAGGTTATATTGTAAGTATCCGTTTTGGACCAAAGATCTCAAAAAAAAAATTTCACTTAATTTGAACGAGTAGTTTTTATTTTTATTATTATTATTATTTTTTTTTTTTTTACAGCGTAAAAACACGTTTTTATGACAGCACGTTGAAGGTAGACATCTTGGAATTTTTTTAACATACCACGGGAAGATAACTCAATTTAAACGCTGACACTCCCTCCCTATCTTTAATACTAGCCTTTCTTCCTAAAAACCAAACCTTTTGCTCGGTATCATAACAAATTTTTTTTTTTCGCTATAAAAAAAAAAAAAAAAAAAAAAAATACTTGATGAAATTAAGTGAAATTGTTTTTCCGGAGAACATCATTCCATAACGGATAGATACAATTTACACTTTTTTCGATATTTTCATTTTTTAATGCCTTCATTAAACTGTACAAGTACCTAGGACTATTTAGCTTTCTAATCGAGGGGAAAAAAATCCATTGTTTCTTTGTTTGCAGTTCTTTATTTTTTATTGTTTTCAATTTTTTTATATCTTTTTTAAATCTTTGGGGAGATATATGAAAAAATGTCTAAATAATTCCATTATTTAACAAATTGCTAAAAGTTTAAAGACAAAACAATTTTATGCAGTAATTCTTTTATGCTCGTAACTTACAGGAAATATGGGAGTCGGTAAAAGTGTAGAATAGTTAACACTCGATAACTCAGAAACAACACAAACTCACTTAACGAGACAGATTTTAAAGTTTGTAACAATTTTTATTCCACACCTTTTTGTAAATCTTCACAATAATTGACTTTCAATAATTGACAGCCAACAACTGTAAACATGTTGTGAAGGTCAGTAAAAGCACGCCCACCGAGAGTAAGACTTACTCTCGGTAGCCACGGTAAAAGTTGGGTATTAGTTGTTTTGTTCTCTCCCACTGCAAGATCAGACACCAGAGTCAGAAAATGAGATTGAGAAATCAGCGTCCCAGAGGAGGGGCACTCTGACCTGCAAAAGGTGCCTGGTCAGTCCCATCGGTATTCCCCGGTTAGAGCGCTTCAAGCGATTAGCAGTAAATTAACCCTTTCTCAAAGAGAAAGCCTGGGAGGGTGGACCTCCTAGAACTGCACTGATTATGTGTTATTGTTTTTTGGGGTTACGAGTTATCAAGTTTTAACCATTTTAATTTCTAGTTGGAAGTCTAATTGGTTCAACGAGAAATGAAGTTCAAAACTTGTGATAACAATTTATTATCATTATAATTATTATTATTGATATAATGAGTATTATTATCATTATTAGTGCTTTTATTGTTCTTGTTATTATTATGAATTAGTGGGATCCCATGGAAATTCCATGGTGCTTTTTGCATCAATTTGTATCATTTACTATTTCTTTTGAAATATGTCATGATTCTTTTTCAGTTAAAATCATTTTTATTATCAGCTAAATATCCTTTAATAAATAAACGAATATATATGTGTGTGTGTGTGTATTTATTTAAAATAGTAATTTATTTTTTTAAAAATACATAATATATTTATCTTCTTACTCTAAAAATAATTGTTAGTTACATATTCTTCAAATTAAATTGAAGTACATTTATTTAAAATTGAGACAACAGAATTCGATTTGAGAACAATTCATTTTAGAATGAGTAATTTTTATTTTAGAGATATTAGATTAATCACCAATCACCATCTTTGTTGATCAGACAATCTTTTTTTGTGGGTGTGAAAGGTGCTAACATACATATGAACATGAAATGCCTTTGCATATACTTTTATCGATTAGATCGTTATAAGACAGAAATAACACAGCCAAATTGCAGCACTCTCAATTCCAAAGAATTGCCCAACTGTTTTGCTGAATCAACAGTTAACTCAGACACTAAGTCGCACACACATTTCTTCCTCTCTCTCATAATAATAATCATAATAATAAACTGTGTATTGATCACTATAGAAATATATATTGGATATTCCTCCCTCCCATGTGTTATTTTAGAGATGATGTATAAAATGATATTCATATTGTTGGTTATTGAGATGACGTTTCGATAAAATGTTGAAAATCATATTGAAATAATTGTGATAATCAATGAATCCAACAGGAATATTATTATAAATAACTACTAAAGAAATTGGAGCACTCGGATGAATATATATCCAAACTTCTTTATCTGCTGATATATATCAGCAGGGCTACTGGGGGCGGGGGCTGAGGGTCATAAAAAAATAGAAGAGGTAAAAAACTGTAACATGTTTATATTAAAACTCATTTCAATCTATCTCTCCATCTTTATCTTGTTTTTCCATATCTTTTGCCTCCGCCCAGCCCATTCCTCTCTCTTCTTTTAATGTATTGAAAATATAAGAATAATAAGTCATTTACCTTTCAGTTTTAAAGTTATTGCTATTATTAAGGTTATATATAATCATACAAGCTAACTATGAGCTGATATCCTGCCTTTCAAGCCTCTTGCAAAGGTACTATTCTGCTGGGCTATTAAGTGCAATTAACTAATCCAAGAGATAAAGAAATTTCAATTTCCCAAATTTTAGTAGTTATTTCCTTAGTCAGGAGACTAAAATTTTGGACAATAATTGGTTGTTGAACCTGTAAAAATAAAGATTAACCAAAAAGTCATGACCCCCACACTCTCTTCCTAAAAAAAAGAAGAAAAAATATTCTGAGCACAAATAAAATAGGATTTTACACCCAACATGGAAGGCATTGTTTTGCTTAATTTATTTAAAGATTTTTTTTTCAGAAGCAAATAACAAGGAATTTTTTTTTGCAAAATTTTTACATCAAATTAATTTTATATATATATATATATACATACTGTTCTTAACTTCTAGAAAACATTTTTGTTGTCCAATCGTCAAATTAGTTGGAGGCAAATGTTTCTTTAAAATGATGGTTATTCATCATCATCATCATGTGCAAATTACTGTTCTGTCCCTGCAAAGTGCAAAATCTATATGAATTTTATTGAAATACCCGTGAAAGATGTAATATTATCGAAAATATGAAATTAAAAACCTACAAATCTTTACATTCAAATATAAATGTTTTGTTTTTCTTGGCACCAAAAATGGATCCTGCAGTGCCACACATCAAATAATAACTCATTGCATTTTCATTACGAAATGTGCGATTAAAGAGTCTTACCAATTTTCACCCAATTTATTGAAACCAGTGTTTGGGGTATTTATATATATATATATATATATATATTACAAGAAATTCAATGATTTCATAAAACGCTTATCGAAACAAAAAAGGTTTTTAAAAAAATTACTCAAAGACAAAACTGTTCAGTAGAACAATAATTTGAATATTTTTTTAGGGAAGAAAAATCTTTACACAATTTTACAGATTATAAAACCAAACTGAAATTTAATCTTTTTGTTGCTGAAATGCCGGGTGTTGATAAAACCTTCAAAACACACTAGAGATTACCATTTTTTTTTTTTTGAGCCAGAAAGAAAAATTTGGAAACAATCTTTTCAAAATGATTTTAGAATTTTGATAAAAGTTTACTTCCAATTCAAAATAAAAAAATTTAAAAATAAAAAATCCCAAAAACAAAAATGCCTACATTGTTGGACAATAATTTTTTGTATATATTTATGCCAGGTTTATATCTGATTTTTTTTTTTTCTTTTTTCATTTTTCTAATAGTAGTAACGATTGGGAGCGAGGGAGATAAAATGGATCCAATTTCACAAATGAAAATATGGAACAAAAGGAGATTATTTCCTGGATTTGCATTAAAAAAAAAGTTTTTGAGATTGCTTTTTCTTCATGAATAAACCGATGCCACCATCTTGGTTCATGGCAAAACCAAAAGTTAAAAAATAAAATCTAATATCAATTTTAGAATTTCTCGCAAATTTTTTCAGTTAAAAATACTTGAATGAAAGGAGTTTACAGTTTTTATCTAATTTTTTTTTTCTTTATTTTATTTAAATGAACTTTTGTTTTTAAACTTTTTGTTTAGATTTTAAATGAAAACTTTAAAACCAAATCATTGTGCACTTGTTGTGCACAATGATTTGGTTTTAAAATAAATACTCAAAAGTGTTGGTAAAACAGAAAATGAAGTTATAAAATTTTGAAAATTAATACCTGCAAATACTTTTAGGTTATTAGACCTAGGAATGTGAAATTTAGTGGGAATGATCCTAAGGAAAAGGTGGCATATTTATAATTTTTTATTATGAAAAATATTCATTCTCCCAACAGAGCATAGTTTTTACCTCAACTTTTGAAAGTCTTATTTTCTTCTGTGAAATTTACATCATAGTGAAAACAATAACAAAAAAAAATTGCTGATTATCCTTGAGGAAATGTTTGGAATTTGTTAAAAAACAAACACACACACATATTTATTTCTTATAATGGTGAGAGTGTTTGCTAATGAGCTGGGAGATCAGGGTTCAATCCTTGGTTAAGTCAGACCAAAGACATAAAAATGTTAATTGTTCCCCCCGTGCTTAACACTCAGCTTGATAAGGACCAAGGGCAAGTGGAGTAATCCTCAGTGTAGCAACTAATGTAAAGGAAGCCTTCAACTATGATCAGCCATTTAGCTTTTAGCATTATATATACAATGTAAGATGATGATGTAGATGGCAATAGAGGTAATGTGTAGAACATTATTGCTAAATAAATATATGCATTTATGTGTTAGTCGAAAAACAAACAGGAGTAGCAGCAGCATAGTGTTGCTAAAGACTGCATTATATATATATATATATATATATATACTAGCATGGGTGCCCGGCGTTGCTCGGGTGTTTCGCGGTGTATGCTGAGCAAAAAAAAAAAAAAGGTCAATTTTTTTAATTTTGACCCCTATTATGACCCCTTAAAATTTATTGTTTTGGGCTCAAATCAAGTTATATCCATGTCCAAGGAACCTATATCTAAAATTTCAAGTGTTTAGACCCAAAATTGTCGGAGGAGTATGGTAGAGTTCTCAACGGTCAAATCATTGAACTTTGACCCCTTAACAGCAAAATTTCTGTCCGGAAACTGATCACATCGATTTTCCCAAATCTCAGTACCCTGTATATCAAATTTCGAGTCTGTAGACTAAAAATTGACACAGAGTTATTGCGTAGGGAAATGTACACACACAGACACATATTCACTTTTATAGATATATATGTATGTATGTATATGTGAGATTTGATTCTCTTGTTTATATTAACACTTTTTTTGTGCAGAATGTGAATAAAACTATGGCTGAAAATAATAATTCAAATGCGCTTTTCACTTTGTTCTTTCACTTAATTTAAAGGCCGTATTTGTTTCTACACAAGTTCCACAGCTTTTCTGGTTCATGGAACAGGCTGCTAAACACTTTAAGGCAGTTTAGATGCATCATGCCTGCTGATTTTGGAATAATTACCTGCCACTAAAGCAACTAGAAATTTCAATCTACCTTTCATGAAGTTTTCATAGTCTCTATGTGATCGAGCAAAAGATGTAGTATAGTTTTGTTTCATTCGAAGAAAGGCAGCATTCTCTATTTGTGTTTCTGTTTTGTGGAAACGTCTATCAGAGATAGTAATCATGTCTAGCAGATTCAGGTTTAAAGTTGCATTCATACAGTATATAGACATACAGTCCTGGTCAAAATCATAAGACCACTTAATATGCGTAAACGCTTACTTTCTTATCGAATTTTTAATCAAACAAATGGTTGAAACCATTGCCAAAAGGGAAAATATGATGGAAAAAAAATGAAATCTGCTTCATTCGAAACCTTAACCCTGATCTAATAATTATTTTTAAAAAAACATTTTCATCTGGTCAAAATGATAAGATAACTTTAATAAAATCGGCTAGTTTTGAAAAAATGAATACGAAAAGCTTTCTATGTAACTAAAAGCAACTTGTTAGTGAATAAAAAACATCTTACTAAATTATAAATGGCAAAAGGGAAACCATTATCAGAGTTTGAGAGAGGAAGGATCTTTGAGCTTAATAGGGGTGGACTCTCCCATAGATCCATTGCAAACGAAGTGAATCGTAGCAAAACGGTCATCACAAATTTTTTAAGAAATCCAGATCAATATGGACACAAAGAGTCCAGGTCGACCAAAAATATAATCCCATCACTGGATCGCCGTATCAGAAGAAGTTTAAAAAAAAAACTCCAGTATGAGCTCAAGTCGATTGAAAAGCCAAACAGCAGCAGAATGTAGTCCTAAAACCATCAGAAGGCATCTGAAAATGAAGGGTTTCAATCATTTAAAGCGATTGCAGAAACCACATCTTCTTGAACAGCACAAAACTAACCAACTTAAATATGCCGCCAAATACCAGACTTGGGATGAAGAGAAGTGGGAAAATGTAATTTTCTCCAATGAGAAAAAGTTTAATCTAGATGGTCCAGATGGATTTCGACACTATTGGCATGATAAAAATTTGCCCAAAGAGACTTTTTCAACTCGGCATAGTGTAGCCTTTAATGATCTGGGGTGCTTTCTCGTCAGCTGAGACCCTAAAGTTGCAAGTAGTGAAAGGCCGGCAAACATCATTGAATGCTTGAAAATGCTTCTATCAGGACTGAAGGTCCACGTCTGTGTGGAAGAAATTGGATTTTCCAGCAAGACAACGCTGCGATACACACTTCTCGACAAGCACGAGAATACTTTTCTTCAAATAATATAAATTTGTTAGATCATCCAGCATGTTCTCCGGACCTCAATCCCATTGAAAATCTTTGGGGGTGGATGGCAAAAGAAGTGTTCGAGGATGGAACCCAGTATGATTCGATAAAGGAACTTTCTGATTCGGTTTTCAGTACATAGGATAAAATTCCTTCGCAACTGATAACAAACTTAGTCGCAAGAATGCCGAAGAGAATTTTTGAAGTAATTCGTAATAATGGAGGCTATACTAAATACTGAGACCTTTTTAGTAATTTATAATTGCCTTTTGTTAGATAAATTATCAGTGGTCTTATCATTTTGACCAGGTGAAAATGTTTGTTTTTTAAAAAATAATTATTAGATCACGGTTAAGGTTTCGAATGAAACAGATTTCATTTTTTTTCCATCATATTTTCCTTTTTGGCAATTGTTTCAACCATTTGTTTGATTAAAAATTCGATAATATGCATAAACGCTTACTTTCTTAAGTGGTCTTATGATTTTGACCAGGACTGTATATTCTAATTCTCCTTTTAGATGTCCTTTTTGCCCCTCCCCCCCTTTTTTTTTGCAAATAAATTTGATATTCTACAATAACTTTACAACTGACAAGCAATGTTGCCAGTAGTTTAGCAATTAAAAAAAAATTATATTAGAAAGAACGAACGTCTTACAAACAAAAGTCCATCTGCAACTTATTAATGTAATAGAACTTTCAAGACTAAAAAATTTCAATTATTCTAAAAAGAGATCATCATCATATTTGGTTAAATGTTCAATTTAAATGCTGGAATATGTTGGACAGCTTTTAGTAATTGTATTTTAACTAACTTTTCTCTGGCCAAGTCTTTATATATCCTTCTTTCTCTCAAGTTCATTTTTATCATTTCCATTTCCCTCTGTTTTCTTTGCCATTCACCTATGAACTGAACCTGCTACCTCAACTGTTCTACATCTATTAACTGAAGAACTCATGCATTCTTTCAAAATCTGTTCTGCAAACATCTAATACTTTTCTTTTTTTCTGAATAAGGATTTCAATATTCTACTTTTTTATGGAAAAACAAAAAAGGGGGTGCAGATAAAGCTTTGGTGATGGTGTTTTGACAAATGCACCCCCATCATCTCAATGTATAGGCATCAGGAAGAGCACCCGGCTTATCGAAATCTCTTCTCAAATAAAGAAATGACTTTCAAAGAAATTCAGTTGCAAATTTGGCTTATCATAAAATAAACTCTGAAAATGGAAATAACATTAAAAAAGTTAAATACAATGCACCAATGGATTAAAGATTTTTAAAAACCATAATTCCCCCTCTCCGCCCACACACACTTCCTACTATCATAAAATGTTTTTCATTATTTTGAAGTATTTACAGGATTCTTGTTCCTATTTACTTCCAGGGCAACATTAGGCACAAGATTGATTTTTATAGTGGGAAAAAACCAAGCTCCCAAAAAGGCGCTCTGAACTGGAACAAAAATTAAAATTGTCTTAGTCTAGAAGAATTTCTCTTTCAGTGACTGAGGATAGAATAGACTAAGTGTAGCATCAGAACAGATACTACACACTAGTCAAAAAGCCAAGAAAGATTCTTGCTGTACTCATTACCAATTAATCAAATTATGTCTCATTATTTTAACTCCTACTGAGACAAGTATGCCAACTAGTTTTAGATAAAACCTAAAGCAAAATGATGATAGCATTTCATACATTCAAGCAAATTTGGCTTGTTTTAGAAATAATAGTAATAATTCATTACAACAACTAGTGCGTATGTGATGCAGAAAACTGAAGCCATGCTGTCTGTGCACCAAAATGATATAAAAGTGATATAAAAGAATACCCATCATAGGATGAATAAAATTGATTTTCTAAATGGAACAGTTCTGCACTACTTTTATGTCAACTTATGAATCAAGATGTACTTATCCTTATGTCTAGAATCCTTATTTCAACTTCGATCAAAAAACATGATTTTGATTCTAGAAAATGTCTAAATTTAAGGCTTAAACTTCAGAGGTCTTAAGAAGAAATTGAAATTCAGGGAATCTTGTTTAATTGATGTCCAATGAGTATGGATGAAACTCAATGCAAATCTGAACTATTTCATGAAATTATCCATGACGAACGTTTGAAACATTAATAATTCAACTGACTGAAAGCTTTTCATTATGTTTGGTTGATTAAAGAAATACATAAATCTCACTGAAGGCCAATCACCCCCTCCCCACCTAACAATAGTTGAGGGAACTTCCTTACAACTCAATCTACAGAGACTTAGCACCATGTTTATTCGACCACAATCCTCAAGACGTATAGTTCTTCTATTTAGTCCAAAAATCTACCTGATCATATATTGAAAAAGAAAAAAAAAGGCTGCCATTACAACGGATGAATAAGCCAACTTTGTTTACAATCTAAATATGCTGAATTGGCGTCAGAGAAAGATGAGGAAAATTTCAAACAGTTATTAAAACTTTAACATGAAAAAGATGAAAAAGTTTTTGCCGGTTTATATTTAAAGGCATTTTAAAGCATTGTAATTCATCTAATACAAATTGTTATTACTTAAACAAATCACGATGATTAATTTATAACATTTTTTTTCAGATTATTAAAGCATAATTCACATTTTTCTGCAATATTCTCATGCATGTTGATCCACAAATTACTTTTAGGCAAAAGAAAGAGAGTAATACCCTGCTTAATTCTCCTGGGCTCCCTCAAATTATCACTTATTTCGATGATTACAAAACCATTTAGCCTTAGGTTACCATCATGAGGAGATTGAACACAAGTTAGATTCATATTTCACATCAAAATCTAAAGAATTTTACAAGAAAGGTGTTTATAAGTTCGTTAACAGATGAAATCAAGCTGTAGAGTGCAAAGATCATTATTGTTTTGAATTATTGTTACGAATAAAGATTTTCAAAAACACAAAGTTTTTCATTTTCAAAATGAAATTTCAAATCGGTAAAAAAATTTTGCACCGAGTAAGTAAATTATCCTCAGCATTATATAACATGTTAGCTTTGTATATATTGTTCACTTCTTTCTTTCTTTCAAATGTCATCTAAATTACGAACAAAATTATTTGTGATTTGAGAATTCAAGATAAAACCTACTTCATCCTAAACAAGGGTGAAGCCATGTTCAAAACGAGTAAAGAGTAATAGAAAAAGATGTGTCATCAAATAATCAAAAATACAGCCCTGAAGATGTGTTTAAGAGTTACTTTAACCCTAACCTGCTAATCTGCACACGTGTTAACATAATGGAATAAGCACCCATAGTACCTACACCCCCACCCACCACCACCTTGGATATAAGTTCTGTTCTCAATCATCTGTCGACTTTCTTCAGAGAAAGTATGCGGCTTGTTTTGCTTTTCTTTTTATCAACAACAAAAGTCAATCTGCACTGATGTCTATAGACAGAAAAAGCCCAAAGATTTTAGAAAATGTTCCGTTTTATGAACTTGCAACAATTCTAACAAAACTGAAAAAATAAATGAAAACAAAAACTCATGGAAAACCTATTGTTTTAAAACAAAAAATTCACAAGTAGAAA
Organism: Euprymna scolopes; assembly: GCF_053919585.1. NCBI lineage: Eukaryota > Metazoa > Mollusca > Cephalopoda > Sepiida > Sepiolidae > Euprymna > Euprymna scolopes. The sequence goes on from NC_136515.1 coordinate 34,810,056, forward strand.
ATGATTTATTGTTTTCGAAAATACATTTTTTAATGAAAAAACAACAACAAAAGAAGCTGCCTCTATCAACGATTTTGACATTAGTTTGAGGCTAGAATCAATGTAAATTGAATTTCATCATCAAAATGAGAAATTGATCAAATAAAATCAGGAGTCTAGAAAATTCTTTCCGGTTCTTAAGGATACATATTTTTTGAATTACTAAAAGAATGAGATTCGACTTTTACCATGCAAGGAAACAAAAAGTTTAAAAGGTTGTAGTTAGGGTGTGGAATGGAGGTTACTTTTTACAAAATTTACTCTTGGTTATTGGATCTCTATTCAGTCTAAACTTTCTGCAAAGATCCGTTTGCTTATGTTGGAAATCGGTTTTCTAAATGCAAAAACAGAAGATAAAGTCTGGTAATAAAATTAGAAGGATTTTCTTAAAGGCATCAAAGTTTTGAAGTAGAAAAATGGTTTTATCATCTTGAGCCAAATTTGGAATCATTTCAAAATGATTAGAAGAAGTATAGCCCAGCAGAATTAGTGAAAGGATCCAAAAATACCATAAAATTTGACAGTATCTTTTTAGGAAAAACAAACAAACAAACAACAAAAAAAAAAAAACAAAAAAAAGAATTTTGTTCAAGATCTTTCTTTTATCAAAATGGGATGGAGGGTGCAGGGTGGTCTCCAAAAATGATGTTATCTGAAAATGTTGAAATTCATTTTATTTTAAGTAAAATTTTTTTAAATTAGATTAAAAAATATATATGCATAGAGTTGCTATTTTTCATATATTTACTAAGATCAGTTTGAAAATGGCTTCTAATGAAAATGCAGTAATCTTCCCCTACCCCACAAATTTTAGAATGTCAACCCATAACCTAAATACTAATACAACTCAGCTGAACATTAAAAAGTGAAAACATAACAATGTAAATTTTCTTAGGAAAATTTTGTTTATAACTAAATGCATGAGCAACCAATTTGGAAAACAGAAATTTTAAGACAATCTGACACCTCTCCATCACGATTATTCGAGGGAAAGTTTTGAGCCTGTTCTCTTCATGCCAAGCCAACAGGATATTTGATGCAACTTCTTTTCTTTTATATAGCAGTTGAAACAGATTATTTGCAATCAAGTAAATGATTATATTAAAATAGATTAATAATTAAGCTTTAACAAAAAAATTAAATGTAAGGATGTTTGATCAAAAATTGAACTGGTAAGAAAAAATATTTTTTAAAGCATGAAAAGATTTTAAATCTAAATAGAGAATATCTAAAAAATATTTAAAATATTTTCAATAATTTTAAGAAAATAAAAAATTATGATGAATCTTGAATTTCAGCTTTGTAACAACAATAGCGATTCTGAGTTATCAATTTCAAACTTTCTGATCAAATTGAATTTTTTAAGTAAAACAAGTCAGATGATGATAATAAAAGAAATCAAGAAATTTTTATAACTGATTGAATTTCAGATAAAATCTTCTTTTTGGGGGACTTCACCAGACGCAGAAAATAGTATGTTTAGAATTTGCTTCATTCAAATATTTTTAATTTCTATTAAATCAGATTTTAAACTTTGGCCATTTTATACAAAAAAAAAAGCATGATTGTTTTTTCATATTCATTGAAAATAGATGGAAGAAAAAGGAGATTATTAAACCGATTTTAAAATTCTGGAAAAACAAAAAAGATAAACACTGGAATGGTCATGAACCTTGACCAAACGATGAGCAAACATGGTCAGGTCAATTGGAGGATAAAGAGGAAAGATGGGTAGAAATCCCTGCCCTTAGGGAAAATGGGAGAAACAAGATCCTGAGACCTGTCATCAATATTGACATACAGGCTTTACATAAGTATATACATATATACACACGAACACATATATGCATCAATTGATCAATATTCTTTTTTGTTGTAAAGCACAGAATCCTAACTACACATTCAGTTGATAGTAGTTTTATAATATTATTAGAAAAGAAGTTTTGGGCTCTATGGTAATACAAGCCCTACACAGAAAAAGAAAGAAAAAAAATAAAAACTAGAGAGTGAATGTAATGAAATATATACAGAAGACCCAATGCCATGTTCCTGAGAGAAAACTAGATCCAATAAACGGCCTCTAGTACCATGTACCAAGAATTATGGTTTTTATTTTTATTTTTCTAAGTAAAAAAAAAAAAAAAAAAAAAAGCATGAAAATCTAAAATAAAAAATAATAGAAACAGGGATTATGAACACTTTGAGGTTAGGTTCATGATACCACTTTCTTATAACAGGCCTCTGAATCCACTACTATATATGTACACATACACACAAATATATGTGTGTATGTATGTGTGTGTTTAAAGGTACAAAATTTATAGACGCATTTTTAAAAAATTGGAATAATCTCAAGAGCCATTTGAACTATCATCTCATCAAGAGAAAAATCGATAATGAGAAATATTATTGATAAAGTAAAAAGCATGGAGGGTGAAATTGAAAAAGCCATGTAATAAACGGTAATTGATTAAGATAATTTTAATACAATATTAAGATAATTTTAATACAATATTCAAAATGATTAAAATGAAACAGTAAGAAAAAAAAAAAAAGAGCGAGGGAGATTCAAATTTCCACAAAAAGATTTAATGTTTTAAAAAGTCCTTCTGCTAGCACAAGAAACGTTTACAGATTTGAAATAGAGACAGATTCCAAAATTTTCAAATGGTTTTCATGTTATATGGAAAGGCTGTCCCCTTTCCATGTAAATAAAAGAGTATCAGATAGGTGAAAATGAGATTAGGATAAGCCGAGACTCAAACCTTGTAAGCAAGGTTAAGAATTGGAATGTTAGAATTTAGTCTATCGTTAAATTCTATTAGAAAATTGTTAGATATTGTTTATATTGTAAAAAGAATAGTTAGATATTGTTTATATCGGAAAAAGAATTGATTGTTTTTTTAGAAAACCGAATATTAAAAATGTCAGCTAAAAAATGAATAATACAAATTAAAAATATATTGTTAAAATAATAGGTTAGAATTATATGTTGAGAATTCTTTTGTTGTTAAAAGTGTGTTTGGAAAAACATGCATAGCCATGTGAATTGGTCACGTTTGGGAAACACAATTCTGACGTCATAGACGAAGGAGGATTCTCAATATAGGAGCTAGAGTTAGTCAGATCGGGGGAGTCAGCAGAAGAGTAGAGTAGAATCGAGAACAGTTGAGTGAAGAGTTGTAGTCAGTCCTTTGGAAGCGAAAGGAAGATCCCAAATTTGAATTCCTGACGTCATCAGCATTCGACCGGTCCAATGAATAAAGAATCATCATGTTTTGTCTGTTGTCATTTCTGTTTCAACACTCAAAAGGTAATGTGTTACTCATCTTGTAATGAACATTGTGTAACGCTTACAAGATTATGTATCTCCCCTCCTCTGTGTTAAGAACTTGTATACATCTACATTCAGTATCTATATGAAGTCCCAAGCATCCCAGAACAATATAAATATCTTCTCTCTCTCTCATCATCATTATTGTTATATCCGTTTTATGTATTGTCTCAATATGAATCCCCGTCATATCTCTTTAATATGAAACCCCACTATACAACATTCGGAATCTACTCCAGGCAAGATCTCAAAACACTATACCCACAATAAACCAGTGTAGCAGTAAACACTATAAAGGTCCTTAGATGCCGCTAAGCCATTCAATATTATAGCTCCAACTTTCGAACAGCTAAACTTTGGAATTCCCTTCCTGTTTCCTGAGTGTATTAACATACAGAAGTTTAAATGACAGACATCTCATACATACCCCCTTGACAGTACACATGGTTCGAAATAGTAGCCCATTATGTTAAAGTGGCAATATGCCTTGCTTTGGGATGAACATGAGTTTAAAAAAAAAATGTCTGTTTGATTAATGCTTTTATTGTTTCAAATTGCATTTTATTCCAGAACACAAAGTCATTGTGGTCAACGAAAGCATATTAGTGTGCCAAGTCAAATGATTTGAATTTAATTCTGAGATCATAATTTACGCAAATTCGAGAATGATATCTAATTTGAAAAAAACAAAGCTTCAAAAGAAGCAAGCATTTTGTCATTATTAATATTAATTTTCATAGAAGTGCTCATCTGAGCTCTAATCTATGGTGCCCCCTTGCCAAACATTCACGAGAAACACTCGTCTAGCTGAAAACACTATCAATAATTTCCCCCACTCTTTATCTGTGCCTAAACTTAAGCGTAGATTCAATGAACAAAGCTTCTTTCTTAGAACTGCACGCCTGTGAAACTCTCTTCCGTTTGCCTGCTTTCCGGCTGATTACAATCTGGTCATCTTCAAATCCAATGTAAACAAGTTCTTGATGAGCCGTTCCCTTTAAGTCATCCAATTTTCCAAATTTACACTACTAATGATTACTATGATATTGTGCCATTGAATACTATACACCCTTTAACTCTTATCCTCGAGTGGCCTCTGGGCCTTGATAAGTGGTGATTCCTTTGTAAAATGTATGTGTGTATATATATATATATATATATATATATATATATATATATATATATAATATATATACATAAATGCTTTAAACATTACTTTGATTTCAATGTCTGTTAACACAGTATTCAAAAACTGTATTTGCTTCCATTATTCGATTCACAACCTTTAAACTTCTCACAGTTGTTTTTCATATTTAATAAAAGTACATTGGTTCACTGATAGACAAATAATTGCAAGAATGAAAGAAAAAAAAAGACAAAAAACCCTTGAGTACAGACCAAAGACAATGATGAGTATTAATATGATACAGCCCCCCCCCTCGCCTAAGTTCTTTTTAATTTCACACTGTACTTTTTCAATTTTCCATCTATGCTCTTTACTTTCGTCAATAATATTTCTCAATAATTTAAAATTATCGATTTTCTTATTGAGATTATTACAGCAATTTTGATTTAAATTACTTTCAAATCGTATTCAAAATAAAGAGTACACAATGGTTTTCAAATCGTTTATAGTTACAACTATTTAGTTTTCATAATATTAATAATAATAATATGTAAGGATTATTTTAGTTTGCTTAAAGCATTGCTAGTAAATAAGTATGTATTTTACATATAAGGATGTTTGCAATGCAGTAAAGGACATTGCAGTGAACGAAGAAATGAACAAAAAAATAAGACAACAAAATATTTTCAATAAAACTTATTTTTAAATTTTCTATACCTTTCACTTACTGTTGTATAAAGTCCAGAATGATAGAGAACATATTTTGATATTTCGTAGTAATACTCCCTTTTTCAAAAAGGTTTATTACATTTGCTGCTGAGCTTAGCATTACAAACAGCCTTATATGAATATAGTAATAATAAAACATAATTAAGGCATACAATGAAATATGTCACCGTTTTGATCTCATGGTTTCATGAGACTACAAATGTAGGTTTCAGAACAGATTTAATAAAGAAAACCACTTTGCTCTGCTGAGGACTGAGTTATAAACCTTGACATGTCGATGTAAGCTTTAATTATATTGTAATTGCTTTACTATTAGTTTGAAGCATTTTTTGATTAAATACAAAATATTTATCAATTTACAAAGAAAACTATTGAATTTGGTAGTAACCAGATGTGTGTGTGTGGGGAGGTGCATATACGTGTGTATAAGTAAATCTTCTGTAGGCCAATTCTCGGTTTATGTAAGTACATACGTGAATTTATAAAGCAAATATTGCATAATTTCCATTATTTGTATATTAGCGGCTCCTCTACAAAAATACTGTTCATCTTTGTTTTAGGAAATAACAAATGTACCATATAACTAGGCTTCATTTTAAAGACTTCAAAATCACATTCGCATTGCCTTTTAGTAAACCTTGTGCTTCTATTTTATTCACCACGATGGCTAAGCTAGGCGCAAAGTAGATTTTTAAGGGGGGAGACGATCACCCCCCCCCCCAAAAAAAAAGAAACTGGATTAAGACAAAAATAAAATTTACTCAGCCTAGAAGGATTTCTTCTTCCTTCACCGTCTGAGGATAGAAAAGATGAAGTTCAGATACTACATTTTACTCCTGACCAACAAAGCCAAGAGTGTGAAATGTAGCAGTTGTGGGAAATTAATCAAAAATGATTTTTAAATTAATTTTTGAATAGAAATAACTTCTAACTAAAATTAAAGTTCATAGGACAAAGCCAAGTATTATAGTTTATTTGTACCCCTAAAACAGAGGAGCCACTATTCTAGAAAAGAACCCCATAACTTCACTTAGGTCTCATAATTCCGTCTATACAAAAGTACGTACAATATATATTTTTGGGTTCTTAATGAGAACAAAAATCAAATATAACGCAAAATTAAAAAAAAAAAAAAAAAAAAAAAAAAAAATGGTGCATCTTTGCATATCTTTTATCATAATACCTAAAAAAAAAAAAAAAAAAAAAAAAAAAAAAAGCACTTTTTAGTTATGTAATCAAATTTATTGTATGTTAAACAAATAGGAAATCAAATCTATTTGGGAAATTTTCAACATTTTTTTACTGTCTTCAAAAATGTGTCTGGTTATTCTCTTGATATTATGTTGCATTTGCATAAAGGCATATTTGCAATATGAGTCCAAGTAAAAACAAAAGAAAACTCGTAATTAAGAAATACTTTGGGGCTTGTACAGATCGGGTCCCATGGCGGACAATATTGGTTCAGTAAAATCCAGTAACAAATTACAATAACAACCGAAAAGCAATGGGGGTTTGTATTACTGTACACATAGATTCGAAAAAGTTGTCAAAAAACAAATATATAACAAATAAATGTTATCAAAGGCAAGATAAGTTACTTTTCTACCTAACTGGATATATTTTTCGTGTTTTTATTCAATGTAACATGTTTATTCAGCTCGAAAAGCATAGTGTTTACCGATGTATTGGAAAATTCAAGATGGCGCCCGACTCTCTCTTTAACACGGTAAGTTCAGGAAAAGATGTTATAAATAATAAACTAGACAAAATACTGTTAGAAATTCGCTCATTATATGTTACCGTGACATAAGTTGACATATATTCGGTGTTTTTTCAGTAGTATTTTGTCTAGTTTATTATTTATCCCAAACTTACCATGCTAAAGAGAGTGTTGGGTGCCATTTTGAATTTTCCAATACATTCCTGCATGTTTTTCGAGCTGAATGAAAATGTTACATTGAATAAAAACACAAAAAATATATCCAGTTAGGTAGAAAAGTAACTTATCTCGCCTTTGATAATATTTATTTGTTATATATTTGTTTTTTGACAACTTTTTCGAATCTATGTGTACAGTAATACAAACCCCGAAATCGTTATCTTTACAATTTAATTTTTTATGGTACCTTTTGTTTAAGTTATTTAGGTGAAAGTACGATAAATTTTTACGACGTGCTACTGCTTCAACGTATTATAAACACCCCAACCTCCCCATGTTAAGAACGGCTTTCGGGGTTTGTATTACTGTACACAGATTCGAAAAAGTTGTCAAAAAACAATATAAACCATACTGGCGGAGCAACTCCGCCCAAATACTTTTCTACCTAACTGGATAATTTTCTAGTGTTTTTAGGTATTTTTTATTTACCGACGCCTCGGCATTCACATTGGATTTGTCGACATTTAAAGGTTTTCGGGTACGCTGAGAACGAATATCGCATTTATTTTTGCGCAAACACGCAGTTATCCATATTTGAAGACATTCAGTATACAACGTAATCACTATTGTTTTTGCTGGCGGCCATCTTGTTTCCCACTTAGGAAAAAACGCCAAAAAGAGATAAAACATTATTCCCCCCCCCCTCATCCTTTCGGATATTTTTCCGCTTTCCGATATTGAAAAGGACAATCTTTTTTTTTTTTTTTCACTTTCTTAATTACATTAATTTTTTTCACTTTCTTAATTGTATTCATTTTTTTCACTTTCTTACTAAAATGCGCGCACGCGCGTAGTCACTTGACGTTTCACAAGGTGCAGAATGACAAGAAATATTTTTCATAAAATAAAGTTTATGCACAATAAAATCACAAGTATAAGCAATCGAGATTTAAAAAATATATTATATATCACAAATCTTTTTTATATTTGTTCCTGCTATTAATAAGTTTGGCTTAAATTTATTATTCTAAGCTTTATTAAAAAGTTCTGTACATATATTAAAAACGCATTCAGAAAGACACCCATTTATTTAAACATCTTTTATTTAAATACGTTCGTTTTGTTACTTACTTTAAAAAAATGTTTTGTAAATATATATTTTTTTTAAATCTTGCTCGCGAATATTCGAATAGACAGGACGTCGATTTTTAATGTTTTGTAATTAATATAGCTAATTCTTTTTATTTATTTTTATTATAATTATAATAATTATTATTTTAAGTTTTATTACAAAGTTCTGTAAATATATTAAAAACCCACTCGGAAAGACGCCCATATTTATTTAAATATATTACTTTTGGATTTTTTTGTCATTTAATAAATTCATCACGTGAGGATCATGAGATTAAATCAAAATTTAATATTTAAAAATATATTAATTGTCGCTACAGTTAATCTTTTAAAGAATAATTAAATTGTAAAAAAAAAAAAACGCTGTACACAAAAATCAAACCTGGTCGCAAAAATCCGTGAAACAAACTGAAACATTCACAAAATCCGAACAAGGCAGTTATTTTATATGTTTTTGCCAGTAATAAGGTTAGCTTATATGTATTTCGTTATTTATTTTATTATTATTATTATTATTCTAAGTTTTATTTAAAAAGTTCTGTAAATATATTAAAAATCTTGCTTTCGAATATTCGCTTACGTCTACTATTTGACGCGTTTACAAACATTGGCCTTTTACAAACATTGGCCTTTTGGTCAAGATCAAAGTGTAGTATCTGTTCCGACAGATACTGCAAGCAAAGACCATATGTGGGGGCAACTCCACATATAAGACCTTGGTCAATGTAGGGGCAACCCTTCATACCAATTGTCACTATCCATCTCCCCTACTCCCCGGGGAGTTGGTCCCCATTTCCCCATCACTCCTCACTTTAAAAATCGGCCTTGTGCCTAATTTGCTCGGTGGGGGAGCAAATAAATACCATCTGTTCTTCAGATGCTGCATTGCTGCACTTCATTTTCTTGTTCTCTTTCGGTGGAGGAGAAATCCTTCACGACTGAGACAATTTTAATGTTTGTACCTTTTCTCCACGTTAAAAAACGACCCTGGTGTCTAACTCTGTCCCGTGGGGAGGCATAGTAAATAGGTACAAACAATCAACGCCATGTGTTTGTGCCAATGTCAAGGTCGAATCACCGGTGTCAACTGAAATGTGCGACGGTTGTCACTAGTCGCCGTCGTCTGCTACAGGGTATATATTCTTTACTTGATCCTAACGGTGGAGGTTAACAATCCTGCCAATTCAAAAGTCGCTAAAAACAAACATGGTGGATGAGGACATACGCATCGTACTGAAAGTAATTAACCCTCACTCTGACACGTGACCGGAAGTTAGGGAGCATATATGTATTCGTTTTTTGACAACTTTTCGAATCTATGTGTACAGTAATACAAACCCCGGCTTTCGGAATACCCCCCCCCCAACCTCGAAAGCCGTTCTTAACATGGGAGGTTGGGGGTGTTTATACTACGCTGGTCGCTGACGCTGGGCAGGTCGTAAAAAATACCGAAAGTACAAGATACGTAAAGGAAATTCCAGCAGAAAAATTTAATGGGTAAAACTACATCAGAACACCGTCACCGACCAATAAAATTTGTTGTTTTTTTTTCTATGTTTTCAGGGTGGGTCGCTGACAACGAATCTGGGGTTTGTATTACTGTACACATAGATTCGAAAAAGTTGTCAAAAAACAAATAAATATTATCAAAGGCAAGATAAGTTACTTTTCTACCAAACAGGATACCTTTTTTGTGTTTTTATTCAATGTAACATGTTTATTCAGCTCGAAAAACATGCAGTGTTTACCGATGTATTTGAAAATTCAAAATGGCGCCCGACACTCTCTTTAATATGGTAAGTTTGGGAAAAGGTGTTATAAATAATAAACTAGACAAAATACTACTGAAAAAACACCGAATATATGTCAACTTATGTCACGGTAACATATATTGAGCGAATTTCTAACAGTATTTTGTCTAGTTTATTATTTATAACATCTTTTCCTGAACTTACCGCGTTAAAGAGAGAGTCGGGCGCCATCTTGAATTTTCCAATACATCGGTAAATACTGTATGCTTTTCGAGCTGAATAAACATGTTACATTGAATAAAAACACGAAAAATATATCCAGTTAGGTAGAAAAGTAACTTATCTTGCCTTTGATAACATTTATTTGTTATATATTTGTTTTTTGACAACTTTTTCGAATCTATGTGTACAGTAATACAAGCCCCGAATCTGATATTCAAACCCGTCGCAAATTTACCGTTTGCATGGTATTAACCCCTGAACCCTCGCACTATTTTGTGCCAACTCATCGCCATTGTTTATGCTATTCTTACATGATGCGTTCGCGCATGGACGCGCGTAGTAAGGTGACTTGTCACATCGCGGAAGAATTTTTTAGCAGACATTTAAAATAACAGGAACGTTTCAAAAACAAAATGTGTTACGTAGTTTTTGATGCTTTTTTTTAATTTATCTAAGATAAATAAATAAAGATTTCACGAGCATTACAAAAGCATTTTTATTTTTCGTTTTTATATTTTTTTTGGAGGGGAGGAGGTTCAATTATAAAACTCGTACAATATTTAACAAGTGCTTCTGAGAAGAAGCACTTGTTAAATATTGTACAAGTTTAATTTACCGTTTTTCTGTAAGTAACGCGCCGACATACAGTACACCGAGCAGAAAAACTCCATCGCTCTACCTCCCAATGTAAACAGAATATTAAACAGTTCTTCTGCTCGGTGTATGTCGGCGCGTTACTTACGAAAAAACGGGAAATTAAACTGCAGAAACACCTGTTAAATATTGTACGAGTTTTATAATTGAAACCCCCTCAAAAAAAAAAAAAAAAAAAAAAAAAAATTAAAAAAACGAAAAATAAAAATGCTTTTGTAGACAGACCGCTCGTGAAAACTGAATTTTTTAGATCTTTAATTGATCTAAAAAAATTCAGTTTTCACGAGCGGTCTGTCTACAAAAGCATCAAAAACTACGTAACACAGTAAAATGAACCACATTTTGTTTTTGAAACTTTCCTGTCATTTTAAATGTCTGCTAAAAAATTCTTCCGCGATGGGATAAGTCACCTTCCTACGCGCGTCCATGCGCGAACGCATCATGTAAGAATAGCATAAATAATGGCGATGGAGTTGGCACAAAATAGTGCGAGGGTTCAGGGCTTCAGGGGTTAATACCATTCCAACGGTAAATTTGCGACGGGTTTGAATATCAGATTCGTTGTCAGCGACCCCGAAAACCTATATAGAAAACAAATTTTATTGGTCGGTGTTCTGTTGTAGTTAAAGTAAACACGTTTACTCGTTAAATTTTTCTGCTGGTCGCCATGGAACACAACGCCCAATGAGCACCAAATTCTGGCTTATGTCAAGGTCTTTTCGAAATGATAACGTTACTATTAAATTGAAAAAAAGCAAAAGTCATTAACGCGGAGTGAGACAACTAGAAAAAGGTGGACACATTAATAACCCACTAGTAAAAAATAAATAAATAAAATGAAATAATTTAAGTAAATCAGATGTTTTTCGTTTTTCGTTTTCATTATATGTCGTTAAGCTCGTTAACCAACATTGTCCGCCATGAGACCCGGCCCTATAAGTTTTTAAAGGCGAATCACTTATTTGGTACTTTGGAGATTTAAAAACACATTAACAATTATAAAAATCAGCCTTTTTTTTTTCTCCAGAGGAAAAACTAATAATGAAAGTATAAGAAATGTTGACACTTGTGCATTATCGTCACGAGAGAACTTTTTTGGTTTCAGTTTGAAGAGTCAATGTTTTATCTCTTTTTGGCGTTTTTTCCTAAGTGGGAAACAAGATGGCCGCCAGCAAAAACAATAGTGATTACGTTGTATACTGAATGTCTTCAAATATGGATAACTGCGTGTTTGCGCAAAAATAAATGCGATATTCGTTCTCAGCGTACCCGAAAACCTTTAAATGTCGACAAATCCAATGTGAATGCCGAGGCGTCGGTAAATAAAAAATACCTAAAAACACTAGAAAATTATCCAGTTAGGTAGAAAAGTATTTGGGCGGAGTTGCTCCGCCAGTATGGTTTATATTGTTTTTTGACAACTTTTTCGAATCAAAATCAAAATCAAGGAGACAACCGGGAGAATCGAAAATCTCAAATGACATTTATCAAATGTCAGCCACAATCACACGAAATAAAACAGTAATTTTCTGAACATTTATTGAATTTAAATAAAATTTAAGAAAAAAAAAAAAAAAAAAAAAAAAAAAAACCCCAGAAATATCAAAATGGTTAAAACTCGTAACCCCAAACAACAATAGCACATAATTTATATCAAACTCGTTAGAATCAAATTCTCTATTGAATCAACCAAGTTTTAAAGTTTATAACACTTTTTGGCACTTGTGTACTAGTGCGAAGGTTCAACATTTTTGGTTTTCAGTTAGAACATTTGGAGAGTGCATAGCAGGGACAGACAAATGCAATATCATGACCGAATCGGAAATCTCACAATAAATGTGCTTTTTTGTTTTCTAAAATAGATTTAAGAAAATTATAACACAAAATACAGTTTTTAAAAAACAAACTAGAGATTACATTCTTTTTTGTAACTATGCCAAAATTCTGACATTTTCGAATGCGTATTTTCTTTAATTGCTGTTGAGAAAGTTTTTGTTGTCTGCCAAACGATTGTGAAAAATGGACCGCATGTTTTCGTGACGTCAGATTTGTGTTAACCACACGAACTATGGAAAAGCAGAAGCGACTTAATAATTTTTTAAAACCTTTGTTTATCTTCTTCAAACTACAATTAATAATTAATCTTTGTTATAATTTTGTTAGATTTTAAGATTTACACAGTTTAACGATTAATGATATTATAAATATTTGTATATTAAATATGAAATACGGTTTTACTGAGTGTTCATTTGGTTACCTACGGGGTTCCATATTTTGTTCAGTAAAAAGAGACAAGCAAAATATGAGGGGGGGGGGGGCTACAAAATGCTTAATATTTGTGCAATAATATTTTCAAATTGGTTTTAATCTGGCGATAAAATAGCTGACAAGAGTCATATATAAAACATTAAAAAAATTTAAACAATCAAAAATCTATGTTGTAACGGAACATTTTGAAATAATGGAATTTTAATCGTTTTAATCTTTTAAAAATTAATTAATGTTTACGAAGTTTATTTTTCTTGGCAATTCAACTGATTATAGCATATATTAATTTGAAAAAAAAAAAACAAAAAAAAACATAATATTAAATTTATATCAATTTTTTAATTGCAACTTCAAGGTAAATTTTTGTTCAATATGTGTATTTAAATTAAAAAAAAATAAATATGTTTTACTTATTTGAACTCTTATGTTTCATCATAAATAGAAATTTCGATAGATTTAAATATATTTTGTTCGAATTTCGAAAAAATAAATAGGGGGGGGGAGGCACGCACTAAAAAATATTTCCCCTCGTATATTTTACGAAAACTGCATTTTATATGTAATTTCATTCTAAAATGGATAAGTATCGAAAATTTCACGAAAATCTGACCATTAGTTGATTTTTGCTAGATTTATTAAATACGGGTATGTTTTCACGTTCGGGGTGTCTATTTTAAAGCGCCAATAATGTAAACACGATTTTCGTCTCGCAATTTCATTATTTTCGTTCGATGAAAACAATTTTTTAAAAATTATTACAGGTTTATTTTGCCCTTTTTCTTTTAAATGGTACAAAAGTTATAGTGATAATATTAATTTATAATAAAGTTACATATAGGGTGGAGTAATTCTGTGGTGAATTTTGACAGTCTCTATTGAATACAAATAAATGAGGACCTTATAACAAAAAATATTTGTGTCCTTAATGTACGCTTGTGTACCCCTGTCATCATGCACTCTCTAAATGTCCCAACTGAAAACCCCAAACACCTTTTCATCTGTAAATTATATCTTCCTTTTTGGTAATGTCACTAAATATTGAGTTGATTGCAGAAAAAAAAAAAAACATGTGTAGGCATTAAAAATGTTAAATATTAATATATGAGGAATCATTTCTATTTAATAGTTATTTTATTTTAAGCATCTAAACACGAGAAATACACGATTTAAATATGTAAACAATGCTTAAAAGCTAGCATGGTAGCCTTGACCTTCTCGGGTGAAAAGGCGAAACGGAAAACTAACCTGGCCAAAATTGAAAACTTGAAGGAAAAATAAAAACACATTGTGTAATCAGAAATAACATTGAATTCTTTTCTTTTTCAGGCATTACTTAAAATATTTTCTCTTCAAGGAGGAAGTAGAAACTTAGATTTAGACTGCTTAGTAGGGCCTCCTTAATTTTAATTAGTGTTCTTGTTCTGGAGAATTCCCGAGTTTTATTTTTTTTTTCACTCATCATTTAAAATAAAATGTTTTCAAGACAATATAATCTCAAAATCACTTTATTTTTAACATTTTTCATCTTACCCTTTAAGGGATTACGGGTAGACTAGTAATCATTAAAATCATACTCTTCTGAAATTGCGTTGTTTTCCCTTCTGATGTACGCTCTTTAAACTGAAATCAAAAAGTTCTCCCGTTAATGCACACAAGTTGCGAATTATTTGGTAGTAAAATTTGATAAAATACAAAGGGAGATAACCCGGGCTGATCCAAAAGCGAAATAATTACAAGCTTCGAATGGATTAAATGATATATTATTTTCATGAGATTCTCAGTCTAAAATTATTTTTTGCATGAATTTACTGTCGATGAAACATTGTAATGGTCTAGATTTATTAATATATTCTCAAGTTATTTTACAAAAGACCTACAACATTTTTATTCAGTTTATAAGCAAGGGAGGCAACTCGACTAAAAATGGTTTACATTATATAATAATTATCCTATAAGGCGATAAAACTCACGATGGAGTCCAAAATACTCACGGAATAATTTTACAAAAAACTTTTTCTTGTTTGAAAAGTATTTCTATTACTCAGCGATTTAAAAATGAAAATACTTCTAAAGAAATTAAGCTGAACTGTATTATTTATAACCCTAAGTTTAAAGTTTTGTTTTGCAAACGTCGGTTTGATTCGATTCACATACTGTAGAAGCAACAGAATAGAATCCTAAAGTGAAGTTCTAAAATTAATAATAATTTTTTTCTATTATTGGTTATAATAATTAAAAAACAAAATAAAACATGAATAAAAAAATACTGGAATTTGTAACATGGACTGACTTGTGTTCATTTTGAAAAATAGAAAAACCCTGCATTACTCGTTAAATCTAGTGAATAATTTTGGGACGATAGATGAGGTAGTTTAGTCAACTAAAGTGAAATATTAAAATATATTTAAATGATTTTTTGTACTATCAATACAACTAACGTCTGTCACTGTAAATAACGTTTTCATTCAAATGTGCATTCACACAAACAAAATTGATTATACTGTGTGTTATATTGCAATATGTTTAATTTATATAGAATATAATTACATACATTATGTACTGAAGGGAAGGAATGCCTTGAACCTGCTCTTGGCTTGCCAAACCAATGAAACTTCCAGATGTTCCAAATATTTAGTGATTGAAGATTCTCATGAACTTTTCAATTTTAATCTATTATTTATATTTTGTCAAATGTTGAATTTTGTATTAATTGAATAATAATAGGTATGTGCAAAATGAATGGCTGATCCCCAAAATACATAAACATTTTGGCCCCTGCCTTTAAAGACATCAAAATTCAGGAAATCAGTCAATTTTAATAAAATATTCACTATTTATTAAATAGAATATAATGAGCCATTTTTTTTTAATCTTAGTGAAAATATATTTTACGTAAACAAAAAACACCTTTGCTAAAGTTATAGTTTTAAGTAATAAAAAAAAAATGCATGAATCTATTTTTGCTTTTTTTTATGAAAATAAAATATTGTATATGATAATAATTAAAAAGATTTTTAAAAAAATATTTCAGAAACATTACGAAAAAATTCCTTCAAATCCGTGTTAATGAAAATCAATATAACTAAAAAAAAAAATTTTTTAAATCAATTAATAATTTTTCGAACCAAAGTTATCATTGAAGTAAGCATTGTTCATTCAAATATTTTCACCAACAAAATAATATAATTGCAAAAAATATTTCATGTGATTTTAATCATAATTTCCGGGGTTACCTCATGAATGTGTAAACATCAGTGTAAGAATTTTTTATAATCTTGAAAATGAAAAAAAAACATTGAGATCCCGGATCACTAAGAAAAAATAATTTAAAAGATGGTATAATTTCTACTAAGGTTTCATTTGAAAAAGTATGGATGGACAGAATGTCGAAAAAGTAAAAAGTAAGTTCATAACGTTTATCAGTAAATAATCATTTTCTTTCAAATTTGAATTCTATTTAATCATTAATAAAGAATTGTTTTAGCTTATTTTTGAATAAATAATAAAATTTAAGAATAAATCGAGTAATGTAATTGCTAAAATTGATTTTTTGAACAACATTTTACAAACGATTTATTCCAAAGTATAACAAAAAAACATTCATAGACATATTTAATCAATAATTTTTTAGCATTATTGAGTAATGTCACGAAATAGGGTTTGTGGGTGATACGAGAAAATAAGTCTGTGTAGACATAAAAAATGTTTCTTATCTGAAACATTATGAAGAGTCATTTCGAGTAAAAAATTAATTTATTTTATTCATCCAGAAATGCGCGATTAGAATGTGTAAACATTGAACGAGTAATAATGAAGATGGCTGCCACCCAAAATTTTATAGAGCAAGTAGCAACTTTGATCTTGTGAGCAAAAACCAAAATCAAGTGAAACAGAACGAACCAAGGCAAAACTGACAAGTCAGAAAATGACAATGAAACAACTGTTATCAATATTTCTAGAAGTAAAAAGAAATAAAAGGAAAATAATTTAAACAACTTTTTTTTATTTATGAAGAATAAATGAAAAAAAAAAACCATGAAAAATAATTTAAATCACTTTTAAACAACTTTTATTTTTAAGTTAATTTTTTAAAAAATTTAAAATGGAAAATAATTTATGCAGAATAAATGCACGCGATGCAACAAAGGATTTTGCCAAATTATTTGTGCCTACTTGGTTAATGGTTCACTCTGTTTCACTTAATTTTGGTTTTGATCACAAGATCAAGGCTGCTACTTGTTTTACAAAATTGTGGGTGGCAGACATTTTCATTATTACTCCTTCAATGTTTACACATTTTAATCGTGCATTTCTCGAGTTTTCATGAGTAAAATAAATTAACTTTTTACTCGAAATGACTCCTCATGTAAGAATGTTTAAAATAAGAAATATTTTTAATGTTTACACAAACTTATTTTCTCGTATCACCCACAAACCCTATTTAGTGACATTATCCATTATTGAACAAAAATATATAACAAGTTAAAGTGCTCTCCCACTGCAAGAACTTAGACACTAGCTTGGGAAAGTAAGATTGAAAAGTCAGCACTCCAGAGGAGGAGGAGCACTCTGACCTGCAAAACGTGCCTAGACAACCTCGTCGGCATCCCCTGGTGAGGGTGTCTCAGGCGATTCTCAGAGAAAAGATAAACCCTGGGAGGGTGGATCTCCTACACAAAACTAAATGCCCACCACAAAATCAACAGGGATCAGATGATTACAGAAATGGTTTAATCTCTTGATTTTAGGGGCCCAGGATAAAAGTTCCTAGCCGGATTTATTCCAAAACTCTTTTAGAGAAAATAAAATTTTTTTTACTTGTATTCATAAATATTTTTTGTTTTATTACAACAAATTTGAATTAATTAAACTAAATTATTATGTTTCTTGTGACCCGTAACTTGGTGAAAATCATTTTGTTTACATTTTCAACAAGACATTTTTTATACCGGAAATCGTTTTTTTTTTTTTTATCTATTATGCAATTTTTAGTTAAAAATGTATGTACGTTTTCTTTAATTCGGTATCTTATGAGTTTAATTTACTAATTATTGTTGAAATAGTATCAGAAAACTGATATTTTTCAGATATTTTAAAGTTAATTTATTGGAACTTGACATTCAAACAAAATTGTTTTTTTCAACATTTTTCACTGTATTTTTTTAACATGCAAATATACATTTTTTTTCCTTTTACAGATAACAGGTCTGTTATCTTTCAAACACAATCAAAATTTAGATATAAACTAAAAAAAAATAATTATATTAAGCCTCTTTTAAGAAGCATAGTCATTTTTGCCTATACCTATATATACATTTTATGTATGAAAATAATACACCAGGTTAATTTTAAATTACTTCAGTAAATACAATAGGAAATAAGTATTAGCAGAATAAATAAAATATATTGGATTATCAGAGAATGTCCTCTCTTGTCCGGTTTAATAGAATCCATAATAAGTCATAATTATTGAAAGTTTCTTTTTCTTTATGTAATTCATTGGTACTCAGTATATCTAATATCAAATTTTCACAAAGAAAACCTCATTTCTTCACTGTAAATCATTGGCTCACATTCGACCATCGATATGGGCTTCAATAGATAAAACCTTAATAATTCAGTTTCATTGTTTGCAGTTTTGTATTAAATAATTAAAAAGACACACACACACACACGATATCCTCCTGCCCCACCCCTAGAAGAAAAATATGAAGAAAAATGAAAAAAAAAAAAAAAAAAAAGAGAGAGAAATATATCCCGGAAAGGAATATATTTGTTTTAAGTAGCTGAATGTCTTGGCCAAAGTAACCGAGATATACAATCTTGTAAAGTCGCCTTAATGAAGTTGTTTGTGATCGTAGCTAGTAATATGCTTAGGCTTTCATTGTATTTTTCAACTTCTCTCTCAAGCTACTATATCCATCTATATTTATGGCTTACTCCAGCCAATCATATTCTCGTGTGCAGAAATCCTGATGTGTGTATGCATATATATATATATATATATATGAAATAGCACATGGAAACAAACTAGTTAAAATAATTACACAAACATGCACTGATATTTTGATCATTTACCATAAGATTTGAACAAAATATATTTACGCATGTCTCATTATTTTAACTAGCTTATTTCCATATTTATTCGATATAATTTTGTCTGAAAATTTTAATTTCCTCTTTCAAACTTCCTGTGCACTTGCAAACTGGAGGATTTTTTTTAAATATGGCTACATCATAGACAATTTAGATGAATTTATAAATCAAAGTAAAGAACTGTATTTTAAGAGTTTCCTGAAATATTTCACCATTCAAATAAAAGAAAAAACAATTTCCTTTTAGTTCATGCAACGTTTACCGATATTACAGATAGTGTTGTCAAAATTATTGCTAGCCATCAAAGGCAAATTTCAAATCTGAATTGTAAGCATTCAAATTCAGTTTCATCAGATTTGAATTTCTCATCATATTTAAGAGATATAATTAAGGTGAGATAACCATTATATAGACCACAAATTGATCAATGACATTGTTGGTTTTAGTGATTGGCAGTAAAGACTTCTGATTGAACATAAGAAGTTGAAGCAATCACTAGTAAATAGTCTTACCCTAGTGACAGGGCAATGTCGATCCAAGCAGGTGTTTGTTTCCTGAGAAATATTTAATAGACAGGGTGGGAATATATATATATAAAAAGACAAAAAATATGAAAAACTAGAAAAGCTTTATTATTTTACTTTATTTTGCAAAACTACACTACCAAAAACTGATTTTATATCTACAAAAAAGAGGTGGGCAAAGAAAAAAGAAATGAAATTGTATAAAAAATTTGAATAATTTAGACAACAAATATCTATACATTAATGTTTGAAAATTTATGTTAAAAAAATCATGTTAAGTTTGTTTGAAAAAGAAAAAAATATTAAGGGGAAATAACCGCTGCATGCACAAAAATGTAAAATATATTTTTTGAAGAGATGGACTCCTTATGAGTGTCTTCTTCATTCCTGAGAACTCTTATATAAAGGAAGAAAAAAATATGATGCTGGGTTAATGAACAAATAAAATATACATTTCCGTTTCCTTAAAAAAATTGTTTATATTTTATGAAAAATTTGATGAAATTATAACAGTATTCTGAAGAAATCGAGCAACATTTTAAAAGTAGAATAAATATCTAAACACAATTCATTTTGTTGATTTAATAAATCATCTCAAAGTTTCATGAGAATTTTTGAGAAATCTGTTCATTTTTATAATATAGAAGATGGTTGGGGCGGTGTGTAAATGCAGACTTGATATGACTCGATTTGATCTTTTATTTAAGTTAGCACATTTATTTTTAGGGCATCTGAATATAATATAAAAATCAACTTCTTAAAATGGGTACTCCAAATTCAAAACTAAACCGAATCAAGACAGCAAATTTAGTACACATTATTTTCAGATAGAACTTAATAGAAATTAGTATGATCTATTTATAGATTTGTATTTCTGTAACCATGTAACACTTAATAATAATAATATTAATAATAATAATTATATTAATAATATTAATAATAATTATATGCTATTAAGTGTTACAAATATATATATATATATATTATAATGCTCTGTCTTCATACAAGATAACTGAGCAGATTATTCAATTAAGCATGTAAGAGCATGTTTTATTACAAATAACAGTACATAATAATTCTGTCAGACATTTTTACCAAGTGGTATGGCAGTATTGTTTGGTCTAATGCATGGGATTTTCATTTCAGTATTTCTGTAAAACTGGAGGTATTGATAGCCAGTTAAATTAATATATATTGTCATTTATATATATATATATATATATATATATATATATATATATATATATATATATATAATAGAAAATATTAAGAGATGGATTTTTTAAAAATATTTACTTTTACAAAACTTATTTCATCTATTTTTCTCTCTTTCAACCAATATTTGATTCAACAACGTAATCCTAAGAATTCAATGGGAAACAATGGAACATGAAAAATGAAATCAGAACAATGAAATTCTTGACAACTATGTGATATTTTATAGAGGCAGCAATCTGCTTTATATAATAGATTAAAGAATACTGAGATTAACTTAAAATCTAATTTGTGAAAATAGAATTTTCTACAGGGAAAATTCTTTTTTCAAAAAAACATTCACCAATTTTAGATTGATGATAGAATTTTTTGATTTTTTCATTCACTTGAATATTGACTGATGGTGAAATACACGTTTTGAAAAATAAAAACATAATAAATTGAACCAGCTCATTTAGCATAATAGTTAAAGTGTTTGCTAATGGGTTGAGAGGCTAGGGTTCAATTTTTGGTTGCATCATGCCAACGACTAAAAAAAAAAGCCTCAACATTATAAAGTAAGGATCAAGGGTTAGTGGAATAATCTTGGGAAAGGAATGGTACCCTCCTTTACATTTTGGTAGAGTAGCCCATGAAAAGGGAGCCTTCAAGTCACCCTAGACTATGGTTAGACACTGCATTAATTTATTTCAAAATTTACAATGAGAATAGAAAAAAAAGATTTTTTTTAAACTAATGTTATTATATTTAAGTGTTATTTTAAAAATGCTCAATATTATTAAATAAAATGTAACAGAGCTGATACAATTCTTAAAATTACAACTCACTCTACAGATCTAACATTACACTGGGTTTCATTTTCCTAATAAATAATCAGCACTATGCTACAACAGAAGCAACACCTGATAATATCTGATAAAAGAATAATAAACAATTTAATGTTGGATCTCTGGCAAGTAAGCTACAAAGAAATTTACGATGGGCTAAGCTATGTAGCTTTTTTGGAGAATTCATGTAAATTATGTCTGAGTGAAAAACTAGAAATTTTAAAGATTAAAGATAGAAAACATCTAATAAACCATAGAAGAAAAATTACTACAAACTACAGGCATGAAATACACTCTACTTTGTGATAGCTATTAAATGAAACATTAATGTAATTACCTGAGTAAACATGAACCTTAAAAATAATTACCATAGTTTCTGTTTAATTTAATTGAGAATGGAATATCAATACATTAACGGAAATCTATTAAACTTTATTGATGGATTGGCGAGAGAGGGGATGAGTATTTTGTATAGGACACAAAAAATAATATAGTTGTTAAGAGATGAATGCAAGCAAGGTATATAAAAGGGATGACAGAATTTTACTTTCTACAGTTGATCTGATTCTTTGTGGAATGAAACACAAATGTTTGTGCAGCTTACTTGCCATAAGTATATTTTTATACTACTATAAAGCTCTACTTATGTATTAAGCAATGTTGAAATAAACACTTAAAAATGCAAACATAATATATCATATTTCAATTGATACTATACTTTGATCTTCCATCGATAACTTTGGTTTCACAAAAACACTGAAAACTCAGTTTGCAGAACTAAAGATACTGAATATAACTGAATCTTCAAACATTGAAGAATCAGTTACATATAGGCTGAGTTTCGATGAAATCGAAGGGCATCAACATGGAAAATCAAACTAAAATACATAGTGTCAATCGAAATTTAAAAATATATTTATTACTTGCACAAATAATTAAACACTCTGGATATTTCTTCTAGAACATTAAATTACACTATATATGAAATAATATATACCCACTCACTTAAACATATATATATATATATATATATATATATATATATATATATATATTAACATTGTATTAATTATTAATTCGCCTACATAATTTTTTTTCGGTCAAAGTGGAAACACAATTAAAAAAAAATCGATTTCACTTAAAAATACAATAATTTTGTTCATTCTTTTGTTCCACAACAATTTAAAACGGCATTATTTACTAAATTTCCTGTTTTCATTTATTCTTACACAAAATGAAGGATTTAAAATTTGGAGTTTTGCTCAATTAACTTTTTCTGTAGAAGTTTTGACAGCAATGTATAATTAGTTTCAACAATCTTCATTGTGCAGATATTTTTGTTTTTAAGCTTTTATGAACATAGAATTTCACTGGATTTATTCAATGTAATGGGGTTTTTTATTGTCATGTTGTTATGTCTTATTTTTTAGTCATATTTTGAAAGAGAAATGATACATCTAAATTCCATTGAAGTACAATTGGTCATAATTAAAAAGATGAAGAGTGGATTTATTTAAATTTCATTCTCTCTTCTGTGGAGATATTTCTGCTATTCAGCATTTACAGCATCTATGTTGATAGATCAGTTCATAAAAAAAATTGTTAAAAAATCGTGGAGAGATATGAATGTAATTGTACATTAACTGGATTTGTTTTAGTTGGCATATTTTTAAGTTTCTCTTCTAAAAATTTATTTCATTTACTCATGTATAAAGAAAAAAAAGACTTGGGAAACAATAATAGAAATGATCCTTATCAATGGTTTAGAATTAAATATGCAATAAGGAAGGCTTGCTGCCTAAATATACCTTATTCATGTTAGACATATATTTAGTTACACAATATTTATTGAATGCAAACAGAAAATATGCTCTATGAAGATGAGTACTAAAAAAAATAAAAATTCCAACATCAAAAATATTTTAGTAAAATCATTAAGAGTTTAAATAAAAAAATAATCAATCTTAAACATTGAAAGCAATGATCAACAATATTGTATGGATATTAATTAGATCCAAGTAAAAGAGAAAAGAATTGATGATTCTTTTACATTATTGTGTTGCAGTGTTATTTTTGCCACAGTTTGGTCACCACAAGCAGTCAGTTCTCATTTGCAAGAAGATCTAATCAAAGTCATGTTCATGGAGTTTATTTTGTTGTTTAGACAAATAATTTTACTCACAAGAACATTCCAGTGATTCTCGACTCTTACATGTTGCTTATTGTTCATTGTTGTTGTGCTTCCAATATCTCAATAATTTGGTAGTTCATTCAATTTTAAGCTCACCAAATAAGAGATTTTCCCGAGACATGGAAACATACAAGAACATTTCACCCATGTAAAAATGCTAACAGTTACAACTGTCCTACCGATTAAGTGAAAGAGACCAGTTTAAGAAGCTTATCAAGTTTTGTCAAACACCAGGAGGGGTTCAAAGTGTTTTATGGACAAAATATTTTGGTGAGAATATCAATCAGAATGAAATCATGTAAATCAAAATGACTAACCCATAAAAAAAAACAAAAAAAACAACATTTTGTTTAAAATGACGAAAGCAGTTTTAAATACAAGATTATTTTGAATTGCAATTCTTATTAAAAATGATGGAACAATGAAAACAATAAAAAGTGAGAAAATATTTTCTTGATGCAAGAAAGTTAAAATGTAAAATCATTTAATGAAGAAAATGTAGAGGATTTTTTAGGAATGTTAGATTGGGAGGATGTAAGACCAATAATTATTGGGTTGGTCTGTTTTCATCCATGCTCTTCCTTTATTTTTTTTTTTTTTAATTACCAAAAATGTAATGCAAATAAGGTAATTCTTCTTTTAATTTCATCTGATGTTACTGTTGTGTCAAACATTAAACTTAAACTAAATTACACTTCAGTGAAGTTAGTATCTGTTCTGTCCAAATATGGTTTAATAATATTGTAAGGGCAATGCTTGTATCAAACGTCCATGAAATGGAAATATGTCACAAACCCTTTCAAGCGTTTAAGAAACAAACCCCCATAGCTAGACATATTCTGAAACTATATTACAAAAGGACACAACTGTGGAATTTCTATGGGCCTCGCAAGTTTAAATGAATTAAACTGAAAACATTTAATATTTTAAAACTTTTGTCTTGTTGTCATGATCAAGACTAGTGATTCAAATTAAAGACCTGATCTTAAATAAGCCACTACGGTGAAAGTAAAATTGGATCACTTTGATAAAAGAAAGGTTGCAGCAAAGAAGGTGGGATCCCTCTATGGTGCTAGAAAATCACTCACACTTGAGTCTCCTGTATCTTTACAAGGTCACCATTCACCCATATATGGAATATAGTTGCTATATTTGGGCTGGTGCATCCACCACTAGCCTTTCTTTCTTAGACAAGGCCAAAAAGAGTCTCCAATCTAATAGGTCCCACACTGTCAACTAAGCTCCAACCTCTGCCCCATTGCTACAATGTTGTATGCCTGTGCTTGTTTTGCAAGTATTTTAATGGAATGTGTTCTGATGAGCTTATTGCATTTGTAGCCCCTCAACATACAAACTCCCGACACTCACTGTAGAGATCTGTAGATGCCGGAAAGACTTCTACTCTAATAGCGTCTTCACTCAGACTACTTAACTTGAGAATTCCTTCCGTTTTCTCCTTCCTTGATTGTACTGATATGCATCTCCTTACATAATCTCATGGAAACATGGTCCCAAATAGTAGCCCCTTGCATCCAAGTGTCAATATGACTTGTTTGAACAAGAATAAAAAAAAAACATAAATTTGTCCGATTCAATCAAATTACAATTAATGTTGATACTGATGTCACTGATGATGATTACGCTGAGGATTTGCCATCTAGTAGGGGGAGGTGGGTATAGCTTAAATGGTGGTAAGCTTTAAAAAGAAGCTTACCACCATTTTTTTTATGGTGGAAACAAATGAAAAATTTTGGTGTCTTTATATATTTAGGCAAATGAACCCCTTTTTTTATAAAGATATTTAATGTGAAAAAATAAAGCCGTTTCTAAACACTTCATTTCTTTGAAATAGTTTGTTTCAATATGGTATGATTTGATGGCTGATTCCATAACCCAACAAAAGAAGGGGAACAAATACTTTATCAAAGAATGCTTAAAATACTTAATAGGTAGTTTTAAAATGAAGGCAAACATTTCCAATTAAATGAAAAGAAAATCTCAATGGAAATCCAAATTATTTGTCATTATTAAAACTGGTTTTAATAAAAAAAATATAATTGAGAGCACAGTATTCTGATTGTTAGCAAAAGTAACGCAAGTTATTTTCATTTAGATTAGATTTTATATGTAAATAAAATAATTTAGCCAAACTTGGTTTTGAAAGAGATTTGTGGTTGATGTTGGAAGCTTTTAAAAAATAAGGAGATAAAGTTAAATACAAAGAAATATTAAAAAGAAAAATTTTTAACATATAAAATAATCTTGAACATATAACCCCAGATTTTGTTGTTATGTCCTAAAAAAAATAAAATAAAAAACAAAACAAAAACCAATTTTTTTTTCATGCTCAAAGTTTTGTTTTTATTTATAATAAAAAAGGAAAAAAAAGAAAAAAAAAAAAGAACCACCCCAAATATTCATGTTTTGTTTTCCATTAAAAATGAGGTATCAATAGGTAAATTTTTTTTTTTTTTTTTTTTTTATAACTGAAGGAGTACAAGTAATTGTATCGAAGAGAGTGGTGCACTTATTCAATAGAATTGATAGAATGGAGGGACACGGTCAAGATAAGACAAAGAAACAAAATACTGTGTCTATCTGGTCTATGAGGAGAATGATCTTTGAAATTGAAAGTTTCTCTATAGGAATGATTCAGTAGAAAACAGTAATCAGAGGAGGTCATTGTAGGGAGAGGAGGAGGAAGTCATTCTAGAGAGAGGAGGAGGAGGTCATTCTAGAGAGAGGAGGAGAAGGCAGACTGGGATAATAGAACACAAAAGTGGTTTTTGATGAAAAGGCGATAAGGGAAGAAATATTTAAAAAAAACTGACAAAAGGTTTGTATGATAGATATATATGGATAGATATAAAACTGTATGAGTATGGAGAGTAGTCTTTTTGAAACGATCGTTCGTGGTTGGAAGAGAGTAATGGATGGTTTCCAATTTAGCCAAAGAGACCTCACATTCCCAGGAAACAAAAATGCATGATTCAAAGGCTGAAAATCTTTCCTTCCTTTGTCCTATAGCATCACATCAACAGACATCTTGCTTTCAAAAGCAAACGTTACATTTTAAAAGCAGAGGTCATGAATCGCGTTACATTTCACAAATGCATCCATCCATTTAAAACTGTGTCGACATCTGATTGCCCTGCCATGCTCTTAGCCTGTGACAAAATACGGCTTTATTTACGTGTCACATGTGTAATTAATTAGCAACGTAAAAGAAAACCGAAACCACAGAGTGTTGCACACATGGGGACACTTTTTGCCCAGAGTGATACAAGCAAATGAAGTAACAATAAATGAAAACCTCACACCACCATCCCACACTCTTACGAAGTCGTAAACCCACCCCCATAAGCTGATGCATATTTACCTGCAAGTTTGTATATGTATAAATAACCTGAAGGTGATCAGAGATCATATTAATAAAGAGAAATACCAGTAAAGATGGCAACATTGGTTTGAAATTAGTGATCAGTGAATTACTTTCTCTAATAATTCAACATTTGGACATACAATAAAACTTTGTAAAGTTTTTATTTTTTGTAAAAAAAGTTTTGTGTTTCATGAAATAAGCGGAATGTTTGTTTGTTTTTTTTTTCAGAGTTAAATGCCAAAAGAGCAAATTTTGATAAAATTCAGAAATTTTTTTAAATAAATAAAACTATAGATGGCACAATGTGGACAGTTCTAGTAAATTTAATATATATATAAAAAAAAAAAAGCTAAACCACAAGACTTTCTACAAATTAACAGTAACCACACCTCTGTCAAAATTTTAAAATATCTTAGAATTTGTTTAATAAAATATGGTAGCCATAGACAATACATATATTTTTTTCTCGTTCTGCTTTCCCTGCCCTTGAACCCAGTATACCCTGCCTGAATTAGGATCAGTGACAGTAAATCAGTGAGGTCACTCAAAAGTGCAGCATCTAGATCAAACATAACTCAAAGCCTACTTGTTGGGAAAATCTGCTTCATGTAGATTTTGAATGAAGATGGCATTTTTTTAAAAGAAAAGTCTATTACATTTTAATGAATCCTATATGCAAATCCCACTTGTAATCAATTCTAATAATAAACAGTTTTTATTACATGTTAACATCCTTTTCATATTAAGTATAACTATACAGATATAAATTTTAAAAGCATTACATTTATATATATTTCTTTAAAGTGGTTTTATTTTGATATTTTAACAAAGAATTCAATACAACTGACTAAATAAAAAAGCAATGTATAAATATGTAGTTTGCAATGAAAATGTTTCAAGATATTACTAGTGATCCATTATTTCAATATCCTTTTCAAACAAATAAACATTATCTGACAAATGATTAAAGAAGAAATATATTTTTTGTTTAATTTAAAACTCATACTGTTAAAATACTTCATCTGGTGCACACGAACAGAACATTACACATGCAATCTGAAAATTTTTTTCTTAAGACACTTTTTTTTTTCAAACTGCTTCAATATGAATTAAATTTTTACAATTTATTTTAATTAAAAGGCATTATAGATGAGTGAATAATAAAATTGTTCCTTTCTAAATTTTATCATTTCTTGAAGATAAATCTAGAAAAACATTTGCTAACATTTAAGCTATGAAGATACTAATAATCAATGTTAATTTATTTCTTCTGCCATTCCATTGGCTTAGAAGTATGCTAGAAGAGTTTGAATGATAAATGCAATTTTCAAAAATAGTTAAATTTAGTATTACTAGAAGTTTCAATTTATTACTGATTACAATGAAAAAATCATTTTTTATTTTCACATAATGTGATATGTCTAATGTTCTTGCTTTCAATTAAAATCTTACAATCAAATTCTATATTTGAAATTTTCGTTTTATCTAATTCCACAATTCAAACTTCTCCATTTGTAGATTTTGTTACAAGGAAAAATTATATATGCATGGCAATATGTATGAGGTTTTGTATGGAGTTGTCTCCTTTATTTGTTTCTTCACTATTAAATATGTTTATTACTGTAAAGAGCTGAGAGAGAGAAAAAGAGAGTTATTGAGTTATCACTCATACTTTCGAGTGGTGTTCATGTTAAATAAACTGATTTTAATTGATGGGAGTTAATCAATTCCATAATATCCAACTTGAAGTCATTTCCTAATGTAGGATTGCTTTTCATTTACAGTGAAATTCATTTCGGCATTAATAGCAAAAATCATTAACTTAAAACCATGTTTTAATAAAAAAACAAAACATTAAAAACAGTAATATGCGCAAAATTCATGAAAAAAAATTAACTGGATCAGAGGCGATATAAATAAATCCAGAAAAGAGATAATTCCCAGTTTTATCAGTAAAACAGTTAGCAAATTGCAATAACATATAGATAATTAAAAAAAAAAAAAAAAATTCCTGGGGGGGGGGGTAAAACTTGAAGTTATCTCTCGGATTTGTTTATATTGGCCAACGTTTTTCTTCGCTTTTGTTGTATAAACACCGTTCTTATCGTTTATAGATTTTGTTTATTTTTTTCAACTAAAACTTGGTTTTAAGTAAAAAAAAAAAAAAAAAAAAAAAAAGGTTTGAGAGTAATGCCAAAACCCAATTTACTGTTAGCGATCATATCAGAAATTGAATAAAAGTGCATTTTTAATTTATGATTTCAACAGAACTAAAGGTAATATAGCATGACAATATGAAAAATTCATAATTTTTAAAAATTCAGTCATGATGTTAACTTATTCTAAAATGGCATGATAGATTTAAAATGCACATTTAAAAAACATTAAAAACTATTTTTAAGATGTTAAAATACCTTAAGCTAAAATTTTTTGTATGATTATTTCATTAAATTGTAAATTTAATAAAATCAATAAAACTTAATCATCTTTTTAAACACACAAAAAAATAATCAATTTTGAAAAGAGAAATATCTCATTATTTTCGCCTGCAGTCTACCATGTTTCTAATGCAGTAGTTTAAAAAAATGTAAGAAATTAAAATTTAGTACAAAATAAAACTTTATGACTACAAAAATTAAAAACTTCAAAACAATTAAAAGACAAGTTTCAACCAAATCAGCTTAATCCCTCCCCCTTCAGCATTTCCATCAAAAAATAAGATGAGATCGTTGCATTTCAACCAGCATTCTTTAATTTTATTCTTCTTCAAAATTTCCATTTTGTGTGCACACCCGTATTTTGAATCAATAAAGTTTGCTGGATGGTTTACTTTTTAACGATATTATTTCAAGAATGGTTGCCTGTCCACTGAGTATCCAATGATTAATGGAGTCAATTTGACATTTCCGGCTTAATAAGATTTCTTTTTTGCTCACTTTTAGAAGACAAAATATCAAAAATCCTATTTTTTTTTTCTGTTAATATGAGCAACACGGTTTGTTGTATTCAAAATTTCCAAGTCAGTAAACATTTAATAAATACTTTGTTCACTTTAATTCAGTTTGAATTCTTTCAAAAAAACTGAATGAAGAAACTTTTGGTAAATTATGGTAGACCACATACTACAGTAACACTCAATATTTTCTAAGTATATATACTCAAATAGATAAAATTAAGAAACTTAATTTCTTTTTACTTTTATTTATTAATTTGAAATGTGAAAATTACCAGTAGATTTTTATGATGGTGAAAATAATATTAAATAGTTTTATAACTAAATAAGTAGTCTGCTTTTTTGTTAATGTTTCCCTGTTCTTAATAAAAATGATTGAAAGTGAAATCAAGGTTGAAGAGTGATGAAAGCCTTCAGGAAATTTAAAGTGAAAAAAGAGGAAGAAGAGGAGGAAAACATAACAGGGGAGGTAATTAAAGTAAATTAAAAATGGCTTCGTTTTAATAGAATTTTTTTTTTTTTTTAAATTTCATGGAAACCAGACTTGGAGTGTTTTACAAATTCAAACATGCATAGAATTATATTTTGATGCATGTAGACATAAGTACATATGTGTAAATTTGTTTGCAAGAAAAGTTTGTTTTTTTTAAGCATTTTTTTTTTGTTTTGTTAAAAGTAATTAAAAACTTGGTACAATACGATAATCCCTGCCTTACCATTTTGCGACAAAAATTTGAAAAATAAAATTGAATAATTTTTTTTCTTTTTTAAATGAATGTAAAAAAAAAAAAAAAAAATGCATGAACATAAAAAATTGATAAATAAAAAAATTTGGACAATTTCACACACACAGACGTTTTTTTTTTTTTTTTTTTTTTTTTTTTAAATCAAATTTCTTTTTCTTTTTTTTTTTTTTTTAAAATAAAGTAAAGAAGAAAATATTTTACCATGTCTTTCCAAACCAGTCATTTAAAATTAAGGAAAAAATTTCCACAACCAAAATTACATTTTAAATATTGTTTAAATTATAAATTAAAAAAAAAAGAAAAAGAAAAAGGATAGCTTTTTAACAAGAAATGGGAAATCTGGAGGAGTTGTGTCATGATTAGGTAGAAATGAAGTTTTACGGTCATTTATGACATTTCTCTGTTAAGTTGAATTCTTTCTGGTTTAAAGTTTTTTAGCAGATTAGTGAAGTTTTTCTCATTTACTTTAAGTGTTCTCAGAGTTATTATGGTAACTTTTTTTTTGGATGTTGTATTCCTTGATTTTTAAACCTTCCGAGATATTATAAAGTAAAAGAATGCATAACCTGAATGTCTCAAGATGAAAAGATTCTATGTTTTCTGTAAGCCTCTTTGATTACTGACCTAGACTTTCCTTGGTTTTTCTCTTGTTTTGAATCCAAACATTCTGGTGCAGTAAAGTTAGTGGATTGACTACTACTACTTAATCATTAATTGGTTTATAAGTTGCTGTATTCTCTCATCAATACAAAAATGCTTTTATTCCTTATTAGAATTCGTTAGAATAAGAAGTTTTTGAAAAAAATTATTTTGTTGTTTAACCGGTCTTTTCTTTCCATAATCTAGAAATATTGCTATTACATATTGGCAAGCACTTAGTTACACGCACACACACACACACACACACACACACTTAATAGCATGTTAAACAGTAATCTCCTTTTGTATAGACACACAAACACACACACACTTAATAGCATGTTAAACAGCAATCTCCTTTTGTATAGACACACAAACAAGTGTAAACAAACTTTCTATTTTATATTGCATACATTACTCAATATTTTATATTAAGAAAAAAACTTGCTGAACTTTCTTTTGTTATTCAACTATAAAACAACTAAATTTTTTGTGCTTTAAAAAAAAAAAATACTCAGAAAGTTTCAAGATATATGAAGAACTTGAGTGAATACAATATCCAAAATGCAAAACCAAAACAAGAACACAGGTTTGAATTGCACTGGTATTTTTGTTATTAAAAAAAAAAAAAAAAAAAAGTGAGTCATTACCAACCGGAGACACAGGCCTCCCTGACTTTGTAGGACAAGAAAAATTTAATGAATAGAATAAAAAAAAATCCAACTGCTAAGGGCGTAAAAATGGATTTTGAGAGTCCCATAAAATTTGAGGTGGTAAAAGTGGTACGAGGGCGTTATGACATCAAAATATAAAAACTGAGTTAGATGGGGTGACGATATGATAGGGGCTTCAGCGCACATACCCCAAAAAGGATAAGAGATAGGTATAAGATGAATGAAGAGGGTCATTTATAAATGAGGTGAAGGACACATCTCACTTGGTATAATTCTTCAAACACGTCAGAAAAACGAACCACTTTTGGATTGGTTACTTTTGTTTTTTTGCATTTCTTTTTTGGGAATCCATTTTGAAGAAAAATGAAAAAAAGTAAAATAATTTTCATTTTTTACCAATAATGATCTGGTTTGGAGGGAGACACGGTTTAAATAAGAACATGATTGACAGCAGAAAATAAACAGAATTTAAAATTTTTTTTAAAAACAGCAAATAAAAAAAATTTAGCATTTTGTCTTTTTTGGGGTGACATTTTCGTTCTACTCACTGCTACTTTGATCGAAGTTTATTCAGTATTTGAATTACTAAAAATAAATAAAATGATTTGCTTCAAGACGAATTAAAATAAAATTAGTAAAATATTTTCTTCAAATACTCCCCACTTTGAAAAAAAAAAACAAATTCTTAATGTATGGTGACTTATTATTTACAATGAAATGGGTTTGATAGCTTAAAATCATATGTTTAGATTATTTCAACTACTATTCTTATCCTAGGTGCTATTTTCATAATATAACCTTTTCATTCATTTACTATTATTTCAAAGAAAACTTCTATTAAAATAATCTATTTTAACTATAGATAATCGGCTGAAGATATTTGTATTGGATAAGGATATGTTCTCTCTGTGAATTATTTATAGATTATGTCCCTTGTTTTCTGCCTTTGCCTTTTCAAAAATAATTTTTCCTGAGACAAATAAGATAATTAATTTCCTAATGTATTCAAACACTAAATAATACGGTAAACATGTAATATTTAAGTATTGTTTTACCCCCCCCCAAAAAAAAAACTGCATCTTACTACAAATTGTTTGAAATTTCACTCTAAATAAGCGCTATTACATTAGGAAATTGTCATTACATCTATAAAATGATAAAAGTTCTTGTCCAGAATTCCCTCTATATTAAAAACAAAAAGAAAAACTCTGTATGATGTCTATAATGAAACGAAAATATTATTAAAAAAAAAATCATATAAATTAATCAAGTATTTTTATTTTATAAATAAAATCTTTTTTAAATAATTAATGGAAATTAGTAGACAACAAAAATCTTGCAAGTATTGTTAAGCTATCTCCTTTGTTTTTCAAGATTATTTACAAGATGGTGATGCAAGACAATAAAATTTAATTTTCTCAGTTGAAAAGAAAAGTACTTAATTTATACGATTTTTGGAATATATTTTCTTTGGCTTTTAATATAGGTGGAATTCTGGACAAGAGTCAAAAGAATTAGTCCACCAGAATTACCCGTCCCTTCTTTACTCCTAAAAGCTTCATTTTCAAAATAAGTTTAATACGTAACCATAAAATCAAAAAATAAAAGGGAATATAATTTGCTTATTTGTATTAAACTTATTTTCGTTCTTAAAAATCTTGAATAACAATTTTAAAACTTTATCATCTTTAAGATAACAAATTAAAGATGTATTCGTTACAAGAAATAAAATTGGTGTTTATTATCAACACGAATGAGAACTATTTCCTAAAAACAAATGAAATCTTTATTATCAGAACTAAAAACTACACATCTTAAGAGGGAAATGGAAATGATATGGTTTCAACCAGTTTAAAATCATCTTAATAATGATTCATTATATAGCAATCATCCCTTAATATTTATTAAGGACTTTAACTGTAATAGCTTATAATAATCCAAAAATAAACATGTGAATAAGTGAAGCCATTCAAAATAGCAGTGAGGTGTTGGTATTTGTTTTGTTTTTCTCCTGAGAGCCTGTGCAATACTAATCAAGTTTATATACAAATATTATGAAATAGTAATATCACCTGTAAATGAAGCAACTTCCAATTGATATTATCTCTCCATTATTGTGAATATGGTATAAAACTCGTATAAGTCTTTGTTATTAATAGTTTAATGTTGAAAGTAGGACTTAACCATTAGCTGTGTCTATTTTGTTTGTGCAAACTGTGTATTGTATACACTGATATGTATATACTAGGTATGGACACACAAGTTGGGGGACAAACTAATTATATAATTGCATTACCTCTCTGAAAGGTTCGCACGACAGAGTTTTGTATACAGATATTCTGGTAATTGTTGCTTTGACCATGAAAAATGTCAGCCATCATGGAAAATTTATTTGTGATATTATCATATCATAAATAAGGCAACTTAAGACATGTATTATTTGTGTGTGTGTGTGTGTGTGTGTGTGTGTGTAACTAAGATGTGAAATTATATAAATCCTCAATCAAACAATGTCACAGCTCACACAAACCATAAAAGCTACAGATCAGAAGTTCTAGACTTTAGTTTTGATCTCCCTTGAACTCACCAGTAGAACATATCCGCATTTAGGATTTAAAACCTGAGTCACTTCCAACGAGGCCAGTACTCTGCACCTAAACAACTGATCAGAAGTCTAGGACTTCCAGTCTGCGGTTTTATGGTTTGTGCGAACTGTGGCATTGTTTGATTGTGGAAATAATTATATATACACACATACATACACGCTCTCACATAAACAGACACATTAGAAAAGACTATTGTTTGTTTATAGATTTTTTAGCTTAATACAATTGACTAATGTATTTAAAAAAGAAAATACAAGTTAATTTTTAATAAATCAGATTTAAGTGAGATGAAAAAAAAGAAACTGTTTTTGTAATATTCACAAAACATTATACAATTTTATTTTCTATATCACAAATTCTTTGAGTATTTTGAAGGATTCAATATTTTCAAGGGGTTGTTTTTATTGTTGCGTAGAATTACCTTTTAACAAAATAATTCAAACCTAAAACACAAAAAGAATTTGAAATGTGAAATGATTCAAAGCTGCATAATCATTTTTGTTTAACATAAACAAAATCAAAAACAAACTTTTCATAACAATTTAGGTTCTTTTTTTCTTTGTTTTGCTCGTTTTGTCAATTTTAATCATACATTTGTCTGCTTTAAATGTTGTATATTTTCATATTTAATTACCAAAAACAAAAAATCTTAAAATGTAATTTAAATATTTTGGAAAATATTTAAATTACATTGTGTGCCCATACCTATTATATATGAAATTAAATTGTGTGTTTATAAATGTATTTATTATACAGGAGTGTAAACCAATTCAGTGCGAGTCCAACCGTTTAACCTAATTAAAAAAAAAAAAAACTAGAAAAATCTTTATGATGTACATACCTATCATGGAATGAAAATGTCATTATCCAAAAATCACATAAATTGATAGAGTAGATTTTTTTAAAAGAAAAACGATTTTAAGCTAATAATGTGAAATCATTAGCATTGCAAATTTGTATTATTGTGAAATTATCTGCCCTTGCTTTTTACGAGATAGCAACGTAAAACATTTTCTTGTAAAATTTTATTTTCTTAGTTAAAAATAAAACTACTTCAATTTACGTGATCTTTTGAACAACATCTTCGTTTTATGACAGATATGAACATAAAGATTTTTCTGTATTTCTTTTATATAGGTTGAATTGTTAACTTGCACCACCAATTCGTCTATTTTCTAAATAATATGTGAAATGCTTGATTGGAGATGAATAAAGTTATTTATTATCAGTAGTAAATGTTGTATGTATGTGAAGTTGACAAATTTTAAATAAAAACGAAATAAAAAAGAAGAATATATCACAAATAAGTGAAAACGAAAAATATTAGTGCTGACAAAAGATCCTCCTAACCACATACATCTATTTTGAATGAAGACAAAAGAATCTGTGAAATAATTTCTTCAGATTAAAATTACAAGTTGATCAGGAGAAAAGATAAAAAGGCTGAGAACGTTTTTTAAAAGTCGATGATTATACATGAAGAATACCCAGAATCATAGAAGATCGCAGCAATACAATTCCACAGTGGCAGTACCAATAATTCATTCTTTCTTTAAAAAGAACTACAATACTGAGTATTGGTGCATAGTGTTTGTACAGCCAATTGTAGTTTACGAAAAGTATTGTTGAATCACTTAGTTTTTGTATTGAAATGTGGCAAAAAAAAAATGTATTGAAAAATGTTACAGATGTTTGATATATCAGAAGTATACCATAATGGTGTACAGTTGCAAACGAAAAGAATTACATGCAAATTTTAAAAGGTGCAAGTTTTGGAGGAGTCTCATTTTAAAAGATTAAAAAGGGGGTGGGGGAAATAATAAAAAGATGGTCATGATTTTTTGAGGAGTACCAAATGAAAGAAAAAATAAATCCCAGTCAGTAAAAATTGTAGAGTTACGATTTTCTGTCTTTAGATGTGTGGATAATTGTTCAGGAGGTCATTTCTGGATTTGAAAGATGAATATTTGGATGCAAAAGAGAAAAAATGAGAAAAAAAAAAATTCAAGTTCAAAG
The DNA here is from genome assembly GCF_053919585.1 of Euprymna scolopes. NCBI lineage: Eukaryota > Metazoa > Mollusca > Cephalopoda > Sepiida > Sepiolidae > Euprymna > Euprymna scolopes. Next base: position 34,847,058 of record NC_136515.1, read on the forward strand.
GTAGGAAAGAGGAGGGCAAACAATAAGGTGGAGGGAAATTATTTTTTGTTTTTATTTTAAATCAAATTCTTTAGTTTGAATTATAAAATGTAAGAAAATAAAACTTACATGGTCTAATGTTTAAACAAAGAAGAAACGGAATTAATATGAGTATTTTTAATCCAGATTTTAAAATGTCTTATACACTTTTTAATATACACACATGCGTACACAAGTATATAAATATTTCTTGGTAATGACCATGCATATATATATGCATACAGGTATATACAATATTCCTTGGCAGTGAACATGCATATATATATATATATATATATATATATATATGCATACACAGAGGTATATATAATATTCCTTGGTGATGATTATGCATATATATAAGCTCACAGATAAATACAATATACCTTGGTAATGATTATATATATATATATTTTTTTCTGCTGAGTATGCATATACACAAGTATTTGTGTTAATCTTTTATGTTAAATTTTGTATGTATGCAAATATTTCTTTGTTATGAAAATGTTTGAATACATACAAACATATATATATATATATATATCACATGGAAGTTTATTATATGTACGTATTCAAACATTTTATATATATATAGAGTTTCATTTGACATTTTTTTATTCTTCACATCATCTAAGTTTTTGGCACTCTAACTTTGCATACATTTTTTCCTTTCTTATTTTTCTTTTATGGAAAGCAGAATTTGAAGTAAATAAATTATGTAAAAAAAAAAAAAATCTGTGATGATGAAAAGTGGACAATAATAGGTGGGGAGGTTTCAATTTTTATTCCCTGCATTTAAAATTTGTTTCTTTTGAAAAGTTTTTGTGAGAGGTCAACTGTTGTCGCTGATGAGGTTAAATCCCTGAGATCAGTAAAGATGGTGATCTGCATTTGTAAAATGTGTGAAAATGAAGATGCAGATAAAATGCAATGATATTAATCAAAGGAGGATTAGGACTGCAAGGAAGAAAATGATGAAAGGAGAAAAGAAAATATATAGAATAAAATATTTAAAAGAAAAAAAAGTAAATAAAGAAATTGTTACAAAAAAGTAAAACAAAAAAAAAACATCCTAGCCCACACTGAATGCCAAAATTATTTTCCAATCAAATTTTATACATTTCATGGAATTTTTCTAAATTTAATTTATAATTTTAATATTGTTTTAAAATCCATTTATTTGATTTTAAAACGATTGAGTAGCTCTACTGAGTTTGTCATCAGATCAGTTGAAAAGCGGGGAGGTTGATAAATTAGTTCTTATGTTGACTACATAGCTACTAAAACACAATGGAATCAGCTACCTAAATATGACAGAGGAAAGAATAAGTTTGTTCTCGTGGACTATGTAAAGCTAAAATGTTAGCTAATATAAAACCAATCTCTTTCACCAAGAAAAACCACAGGAAAATGAAATCACAAATGATAAAAAATAAAATCGCAGATGATAAAAAAATGTTCCTAGTTGTTACAAGTTGAAACTTAATAAACTTGAGCGAAAAAAGTTGAGGCCAGAATTGGGAGTTGTCAGCTACAGAGAGAAGACAACACATGCCACATGTGCACACACATAATAATGTCCACCTGATCATCTTCATAGTAAAAACAGCATTTCTTATCGAGGCCATCTGTTAAACACTTCTCCGTAGAAGCAAAACGTGTGGCAGACCAAAATAAAAAGGTTCACTTTTCAAGCAGTTTGAACAACAATTGCAATTTATTACCAAACATGAAAACAAAACTTTTGTTGATGGCCCAAAGCTCCACCAAGAATTCAGACAAAATATATTGAGGCACTTCAGAGGAGCTGACATTTGAAAAAGAAAAATGAACTCTGGTTTGATGTTTAAAGATAAATTTTTCTTTTTAATTTGAGTTTAAAAAAATAAATTCAAGCACACAACTTTGATTATATTATACTTAAAAAATACAGAAAAAATAATTGAAAATTTCATAAAATAAAAATTTGGCACTTCTTCATTATAATAGCGAAATTCAAAATATTGAATTTCAAGTAAAACCAATGATATCTACTTAATTTTCATGTCACACTAATGAACATATCCAAGAATTATGAAAAACAAAAAGGTAGAAAATGATTAATGAAAAGTTTTCAAAACCAATTAGCAAAAGTGTTCAAATTGTAACAAATGAGGTATGAAAATTGCCAAAAAACTTAGTAAAACTCGATTAATGAAGCTGGAACATGACAACTGAGTACATACCATTGATTTTACTTGAAATTCAATATTTTAATTTTCAAATTTTTGTCTAATAATGAAAAAGCAGCAATAATTAAGTGATTTGAAGAAAAATAAAAATAAATTGTGTTCTAACTTATTTTCCATGTCTCTAAATTTAAACAAGCTTACTTCGCATTTCAATTTCAGCTACTTAAGGTATTTGATAAATATTTATGATGCAAATAATGACATTAAGAAACGGTTATAAAAAATAAGATTAAATTATTTGAACAACTGTACTTTTCTATTTCTTTTAACAATGGATAAAGATAAATATGTTAATTTTTAGTTTAGATAGTTTCAGAATTACATTAAAATAAGCAAAGTTTTCCCAAATTATTTTAAAATAATGGAAAAATTGTATTTTCTAAAATAATTTTCATTTAAGTTAAAGACTTATATTGATTAAAATGGGGAAATTTATTAAATTTATGAATGGTTTAAAATTAGAAAAAAACTGCCCATGATAAGGGGAGAACACTATTTTCGCAAAATAAAAAACTCATTCAATAGAGTTTACACATAATCCTGGTAAGCTTTTCTTTTATAAGAGTTAATTCTCTAAAATCTCATTGTGTTTATGTAATAATGCTCAATAACAAGTAGAGCTTTATATTCAGTATACATTTTTATTTATACAAATATTTTAGCTCCAGTTAATTCATTTGCCACTCATTTTCTTTTTCATCTAGAATATCTGGCTTGATAAGGCTTAGTGAAACATGTTTGCACATCTGTAGCCAAAATATTTGTATAAAAAAAATTATTCTGTTAAAATCAATAGACAGTTTATGAAATTATGAAAAAATTCTTTTCATTGAAATAGATAAAAACATGTTAGAAAGTCATAAAATATACAAGATACAAATAAAAAATGTTTAAGATGTTTTAGCAATGTTTTTCTTAATCTTTTTCCAAATTAGTGAAAAATATTAGCTAAAACTATCAGTTTTGATAGTGTGTTTTTAAATGTCTGGACATAAAACTGGACAAAAAAATTTGATTAAGTCTTACTACCTCCTTTTAACTTTTCCTATTTACTTCCCACGAGGTAAAAGTTAGAAAGAACACCAGCGTTTTTGTGGGAAAAATCTAGCTCCACAATAGGGGCAGCATTTTGGATTGAGACAAAAAATAAAAACAACCTAAGTCTAGGAAGATTTCTTTTCAGAAGTGTCTTTCAGTTTAGATTTTATCTTTAGCTATGGTACCTACATTGTTCAAACAGAAGCATGTGATATTGCAAAACTATTCCTACTTAAAGGCCAAAAACTAAGTTTTGGACAATTCATTCTTTCTAAATTTTACAACACTCTTTCAAAGGAAGAAGTGAATTTTAAGTTTTTAAATGAATAGAAAAAAAATAATTGTAAAAAATAAAAAATTTAAACCACACATACAATTCTTCTACACCAAAATATTGAAAAAAAAAAAATTAAAAAAAAATGTATCAATATGAAATACATTACTTAAAACGAATCTGCCACAAACACATAGCATACATATAATATGAAGAAATTAAAATGGTGCTTAATAAATAATAGCATATGATGCATATTTATTTAAATATGCCACAGTTATCGAATTAACTGGCTGTTCCATACCTAAGGTATCATAGGTTAGACACGACTGATAAGCTGCAATGCAATACAAATGTGTCTGAACCATTCATCAGATGATATAAATATGTTTTGACTATAATACAGCTTATCAGTTGTACCTAACAAATGAAATCTGAGGTATGGAACGTCCAAACAATTAATAAGATAAACACACAGACATGTTTATTTTTTATTATTTGTTTCATTATGTCTTTCACTAACATATACATTTTTTTTTTAAATTCTTTTTCTTGATAGTTAACATGTCACTGTCGAATACACATATACTAGGTCATCAATTATCTTAAAAGAAATTCCTGGCATCTTTTGAAATTTCAAGGCTTTAACGTGTCTGTGACTGTGAGAAGCTCTAAGTCTGAAATTGACAACCAGATTCCCAACATCCCTGAGTTATATTTTGCACAATGTATCAGAATCCAAGAAAAAAAAAAAAAAGACTTTCTCAAACACGCCTAATATATGAAAAACATATCTTGATTTAAAAGATGAAACTATCTTTTAACTCAAAAAGAAAATAAAAAGAAAAAATTTCAAATTAATTATTTCCAAACACGATTTAGAAACAACCAAAAGAGAAAAACAGAATTGAATTGTTTTCTTGCTTTTGAACTATTTTTTTCTTCAATAAAAGACACTGAGATACATTCAGAATGTCAACTTTTCAAATCTACCAAAATAAAAATGTCTCATTTTTTTTATTTAAAAAAATATTCCAAAATAATATTTGTAAATTGGGAAAATGATTTTGGTTTTTGTAAACTCCACAAATTTCAACTATTTCATTTCCCACTTAAAAAACTTTTGTTCATTATAGGAACTTTAATATTTTTGAAAAAGACTATATACTATTAAAAAAAAAAAAAAATGGTGTTTTTGTTTATTTTCTTTGTATGCAAATAGAAACATGTTTACTTTGCATTTCGATAAAAAAGGACTAGGCATCACCAAGGCAGCAATTTTTACAATGTCAAAACTCACATCTGAATCTCATGTATGTCTAACCTAAGCATTTCTAAAGAATTTTTAGATTGTTTTATAAATTTAAAAGAAATTAACATGACATAAAAAAAAATCTTATATCTTAAAACTAAGTAACCTTTTCTTATCGACATGAAGTGCATCAACATTAGTTCAAAGTGAATTCTTTTTTTTGCTAATAGAAACAAATACATTCATCATAGTTACTTACTCTTGAGTATCATTTTTTTGTTGAAATTTCAAATTAATTAATATTTAATATATTCTATAAGTTAAGTAAAGATGGAAATTAACAGACCCAGGTATTGTACCAACATCGCTGAAAGAGTGGGTATAAACTAATAATATGGTTAGAAATTGAATAGTCACACGTTATTTTTCGGAATTTTTTAAAATGAGGATTGATAATTTAGCTATACGGATAACTATTCTTATCTTTATTATTTTTACAACAGTTTGGCCAATGCAACCTCCGACCTTCTGTAGGTGCATCTTTTAGAAAGCAGGAATCTTCACATCAAACTGATATCAATATAGAATTTCAAACTGAACACCTTATTTAATCGATGGAGGTAGATTGTTTTTGTTCTGTCAGCCATGTTAATTATTATGTTCTTGATTAATCTTCAGAAGATTGTCACTTAGAATCGATTGTAATCAATATCTTTATCCGTTGCATTATGGTGTGTTCAATCAACTCTAATTGGAAGTTGATAGTTCAATCTTTATGAAATGCGATATGATCTAAGAATAATAATTAACACTTCTACTCAATCATGGATAATAGAATGAGAACAATATACTCCTTTGGATTAAATAAAGGATTTATTTCAAAATTGCATTGATAGTTTCTTGAGTTTCACAAAGATTCTCAAGTTTAAAAAAATGCACTTAAAAGATGGTTGGAAGTTACATCGGATGTAATGTAAAAATAACGAAAATGAGAATAACAATCAAAATAATTCAAATCAATCATTGTTTTGGGCACTCTCGGATTAAATGCTAATAAATATGGTATAATCATGCTGACACACTGATTCTCATTAGATCACTAAAGTTAAGCAATGTTGAGCCTAGTCAATACCAAATGGGTGATCATTTGGGAATACTAAGTGCTGTAAGTAGGAGGACATCAATACCCTCCTGCCAAAACCTAATGTACACTCCCCTGATGGGGCATATACATATGATTGGGCACCATGTGTAAATTTAATATTCTCTTGATATTGCCTCCTTTGAAGGAAGCTGGTTCAACCCACATCGGGTGAATTTTGTACACAAACTTGAAAATGTATTATGTTTACTTTTATATATATCATACAGAAAGAGAGGGAGGGAGATGTGTAGGAGAGAGAGAGAGGTGAGTTAGATATATATGTATAAGACATACATAATATATTTGTGAAACTGATAAAGTTAAGCCCGTCTTCCTTTCTCCCTCCCTCTCTCTCTCTCTACATATATGTGAAATAAAAGCAGTAGTAGCTGTGACCCAATGGGTCACGAGTAGTTTAGCTTTTAATAAATTAAAAAAGGGGGTGAGGTTGAGTTCAAAGAAGTAAAGGGGATGTAATTTTTAAATCGCTGACATAAACATCAATTTGAACTCGTTTAAAATATTAAGTGACAGCAGAAATTATTTACTTGTCCAATGTTCAATGCGTTATCCAGACGAGACGACACAGTTAAAATACATTGATTTTTTGATATTATTGATCGAGTATCAAAAAAAAAAAAAAATCAATATTTTCTGTCTTGCATTTAATATACATGGCGATATCAATGGTTGTATTATTGTGTCTGGCACAAATCAATAACGTATTTATCAAAGTCAAAGAAGTTAAATCCAAATAAAAGGTGAGGGTTGGTAGGTATATGCCAATAAAAGACATTGACAAACAATCTGTCAAGTAAAAGAAAATGCTTAGTTCTTATATCAAGTTGATGTCGTACAAGACACTTTGCAGATATGAATACTAAGGCAATTGTTTAATAACGAGTGACCTCTAGAGATGCTAGCTAAACCATTACATTAGACATTTTTGCTATTCCTCTGGAAAGGTTGCAAAGTGTACAAAAAATAAAAAATAAAAAATAATTTTTAAAACATAAAAAATATGAAGTTTATTTTTGAATTCTATGAAAAATTAATTCTTTTTGTAAACTTTTGATATTTTTAGATCATTTTTAAATTGAAAATATTTTTTTAAAAATTGATATTTTCAAAAATCGTTTTTGATAAAAGATAATCAAATAGTAAATATTGTTTACTTCTTTTGAAATTAAAATTATAATACAAATCACACAAAAACTTATTTTAATGAAAATCTCCTCTTAAAGGGATAGTGTTTCTTTACTTTTCTTAATATATATTTAAATGAAATGAAATATTTTTAAAAGGGTATGATAATAAAATAATCATTTATTTCTGACTGCTTCAAAGTCGAACTTTATCAAAATTAAACCAAACCAACAAAATATAAAATTAAAGCAAATGTTTAAAAATGATTTTTTATTGAACACTAGCAATAATTGCCTGGCTTGAGATTAAATAAAATATTAAATGGATGAAATAGTAATTTAAATTAAGTAAAAATATGATTGATTTTATCTCCACCAGGGCAAGGTTAGCAGGACATTGCTTAATAATCATATAAAGTAAACAAAGATGATTAATTGTTAAAAGCAAGGGGGAACAGACTTAAAGAACGATGACATGTGTGCAACAAAAATTACAAGGGGTGCTTGCAAAATTTCATTAAGACAAAATTGTAAACAGATTTTTTAAATCCAAATATTCTTGATGCAAGTCACGCAAAACAGTAGCAATGTCAACAAGTTAAAATTAGCAGTAATTTGTGTTGTGCACATGCGTCATTAGTTTGTATCTCGCCCTCTGTTTTTCAGTATCACTGTCTCATACAACTTACATCATGTTCTTGTATTTAAAGCGACTTGCAGTATTTCATTAGGACAATACTGTAAATAGACTTCATATATCAATTTTTTCTACCTAAAAAAATAAACAGGATAATATTTATCTGAAACAAATATAATTGACTCTCTGAATGCTGACACAGATAGGAAAATGTACAATTTTTCTTCTTTTTTTTTTTTTTAACACCATAAGCAGTCAATGCTGTGAAGATGATTGGTGGAAAATGATTCCAGTTTTTCAGCGGAATGATTAATTTTTTTCAAAGAAACTTAAGCCAAATAATTTTTCAATTGCAAAAGAACATGGTCCAAGAATGAAAAGGAAATATTGGATATTAAGAATAAAATAGGCATATTGTAAGACAAAAACAATCCCTGGCAAACTCTGAAAATTCAACAGGATAACTGTATATATTAGATTAGCAGGGATACCGAATGTTGCCTGGGATTGAATAAGGATCAATGGATATTCAAGACGTCCAATACTTTTATTGTTATTGAAATGTGTGAAGCCATCCATTTTTCAATCAAATTGATTAATTCCCTCATCATGGATCCACCGCAGCGCAAATGCCTCCTCGCAGTGACTTAGTCCGCAAGACCTTGTAATCTACATTGCCTTGTAGAGAACCTACTATTGATTTTATAAAATTATTTTTATATAATGGCTTGAATTAAAGTTTAAAATGCAAAAGTCAAGTATCATGGTTCAATTGTGCTTTAAACAGAAGCATTCATTTGAAAATGCCCCCATCTTATCAAAGAACCTACTGTTGATTTTATATGCTGGGCCTCTGTGTGGTGATAAAGCTTCTTAAAAGCACTTGTGACGTTAAACTGTATAAGGGCATTTACTTTGGTTAAAATTGGACTGTTCCTTCTTTAATTATATATTTTGATTATTGATTTTTGATAATTATAAGAGACATTCTGATACAAAATCTATCTAAGAACACTCCCAGACACATAAAGACCATTTGTGTGAATGTGTTTAAAAAGTCAGCCCCTCTACTTCAGAGTTTATAGAGAACAAATTCACAAAGTGCCTTTTATATATAAAGATTATAAATTTGTTACTTTATAAAATTGTAATCGGAAATTGATACATTTAAAATTCAATATTTTGAGATTGTTTCAGTAGGAAAATGTTTTTCTGCTTCAATAAAATTGTTTCAGAAATAGATAAGATACTTCCATTTGCTTAATGATTTACATATTAGATTCAACAATTCTCTGTTCTTCTTAACTCTGGTAAAGTTTTGAAGATAATCAAAATTGGACTTAGCTCTAGGATATTGTTCCTACCAGGCAACACCTCCGCCAATGCATGAAAAATAAAAAAGAACGAAGATCAAATCCTGGTGCCTGTGGAACCCAGATGAGACTAAAGATTTTTGGTTTTTTTTTAGGTATGTGCCAGTTTCAGTACTCCCAGTTTAAGCAGACTTAGTGTAAAACATGTCTTTGTCTGGAAAGGGGAAAGGAAGAGCCATTTTAACACGAAAATAAATGTTAAGATTTACAAATTTGTTTTGGTTTGTTCCTATTTACTTACTATAGGGAAAGTCTCGTTTCCCAAAAAGGGACACTCTGGATTGAGATAAAAATTGCTTCAGTTCAAGGAAAGAAAAAGTAAAATGTATCAGAAAAGATACTATACTTTGATCAGGAGAATCATTAGTTTTTATGGCATATCAACATATTTTTGTGACTTATTAAAAATTAAAACGTTCTTATTCAAGATGGATATCATAAACAATTCTTGCTACGTTTTATGCAAAGTTGTAGAAAAGGGGTGGATGTTCATATCTTCTGAGTATTAGTTTGCAAACAAAGATTTTAGTTCAAACAAAAATTTTGAGAATCAAATTGTTAGGAGAGAAAGTGAATTCTATAGGATTTTATTTTAATTTCAATCATTGATAGAATACAAGGAGGAGAAGATATGCCACAGCATTAGCTTGATAATACAACACCAGATTAAGCCTCAACTTCTTTATCGAATCCATAATTGATCTGTGTGCACCCATTGCCACGAGTGGAATAGTACAGAGGAAGCTGTTGTTGTCTCTAAATCTACTCAATGCATGTCAAAGTTTTGAGGCTTCTAATTTTAATCTGCCTTGTGTCATATCTTAGCCTTGTGGAGAGGCATATATAAATAGGGGTGTATGATATGTGCATTAGAGTAAAGCAGAAAACCATTGAAGAAAAAAGCAATAAAATGTAGAATTAGAAAATCGGTGGCAGTAAAAGAGAGAGAGAGGTGGGGATTATAGAAATAGATTTCATTCAATTTTTACTCCTCCTCTTCCAATAGGTAAAATAATAATGGTTCGAAATATGTTAAGTTGTTTTTATAAGGATAGCTACAAATATATCCAAGTCATTATTTCATTTTAAATGCCATAAAAAAGCAGACATTAAAAATAAAAATAACAATCGCAGTTTAATTCTGTCATTTCATAGGAGAAAATAATATTTTGCATAAATAAGTTTCAGTTAAATAAAAAAAGTAATATTTTGCATAAATCAGTTTCAGTTAAATAAAAAAAATATTCATTCATTTTGATTAAAAAAAATTCAACAAACATTTGTGGGCTTTTAAAAATATGTTAATAAATAAATCATATCAGAGAGAAATGAGCTTGGAGTTAAAGAATTAAGTTTTCTTTTCCTTCAATTTAAGTAATAAAAAAATTATTAAAATACATTTAATTTCTTTCTTTTAAAACTAAAACCACTATGTTTAACCATATGTTGAAATTGATCTTGAATTAATTTTTGTAAGTCCATATTTTTATTTCCATGAGTCAACAGTTGTTTCTATTCCTTTAACCATAGATAAATTAAATTTTAAATCTAGGGAAATTACTTTTGTCAATCCTTGTTTCTTTTTGGTTTTGTTTATTTAGAAGTAATGAGTTGCTCCAAGTATTTCAACGATTCTCGGATATTAAGCTAGAAAATTATTTCTTAAGCATACTAAGTTTCAAGCTTTCAAAATTCAATCTATATATTTATAGAAAAAATGGAAAACATGCCCACTAACAAGACAAATGCAGCTACTCAATCAAAATAATCAACAGATAAAAAAAACAAAAAAAAACAGAGTATTTTAAAGAGAGGTATGCGGAAGAAAAATGTTTTTTGTATAAATAAATATTTCCAGCAGTCTTTGTTATGAATAAAAATCTTTTATAAAATATAAAATAAAAATTTACTGAGAATTATGGGATGTTGACTTTTGAAGAAAAAAAAGAAAATGATTATTTCAGGATTCATTTTGAAATAAAAACAACCTGAAATGTTTTTGTTTGAATATTTTTTTTGTATGTGAATTCTGCAGGGTGACTGGGTTTCAAATAACAGAATTAAAATGAAATGTAAAAAAAATGAAAATGATATGACTAAGTGATCATATATATTAAACAAACATTAAGAATAAAAAAATCTTCTGCTTAATTTTAATTTATTTAATTAGTCAAACAATCTTTTTGTATTAAAATCATGTATCACAAACGTTTTCAATTCTTCATTAAATCATCAGGTGAAAAAGCAAATGAACAAAAACTGAAGAAAAGAGAATTTCAAAAAGGTAGCTGGGAAACAGGCGTGTGAAATCAAACATCAAGAGAACGTTTTTACACTGTTCCAGGAAAGACATTAACAATTTAAATTTTGCTTTTTCATCTGATAAGTTGACAATGAAAATGTTGGTGATACACATAAAACATACTTTATTTTGATTTTAACACAAAAAAAGATTATAAAAAAAACAAAAAAAAAACAGGTATAATTAAGCAGTAGATTTATTTTCAACAATGTTGCTTAAATGAAAAAATGCTGCCTAAATACACAATATATATATATATATATATATATATATATATATATAAACACACACATGCATACATACGTACATATATATAGGCTATTTTTGAAATGCGATTTCTTTGTGTTTGCAACTGCACCCCAATTAAAAAATGATACATGATCTATGGTTATTGGCTTTAGTAAAACTGAGTTTAAGCGAGAACATTTAAAAAAAAAAAAAAAAAAAAAAAAAAGAAAAAAAAAAGATCTTTTCACACAAAGAAGGACATAAATTTCTTTGTGGATGAAAGAGGTGACAACAAAACTACCCTTACAGGTAGGGAAGGTAACGGAGTTATCCCTCAAGAAAGAAGACAAGAGGAATATATATATATATATATATATATATATATATATATATATATAAAACATTTCTTTTGTCTATAAAAAAAAAAAAAAAAAAAAAAAAAAGAGTATCTGCCATTCCGATAATGCATGTCTATAACAGAGAAATTGTTGTTCGGATGATATGAAAACTGAATAATCAATTCAAATTGGACGCATGTCATGGCAATCAGGAAAAGGTCATCATTCCACGGGTATGGGTTGTGAATGCTGGGAAGATGTGGACTTCTCATCGCTGTCACTGACCGGTTCCTGTTTGACATGTACGGGTCCATCAATCGGCTCACCAGACAGAGCGCTGATTGCTCGGTTAACAGCTGCGACATCCGCAGCAAAACTGTTCTGGTCATCACCTGATTCCGACGGTTTTGGTGAGGGTGTGCAGATCCGTTCACTGTTCATGCCGTCAGTTTGGTTATCAAGGTCAACTACATAAGGTCGCTGACGGACTCTGCTGGGAAGAAGAATTTGTGAACAATCGAGGCCTCCTGTAATGGGAGAAAAAAATTTCAATATTAACAGAGTTAATTACTAATAGATTAATATATTTTCGAAGCGAGTTGCTAGGTCAGGTTAAAAAGTATGACTTTAGCATTTTAGGGTAGAATTAGTTGAATTCAGAAATAATAGTAAAACTAAGGAATTACGGTGACATTTTTGTTTCAGTTGAATAATCATTTCATCTATAAATTGATCTTGTATTCTTGTAAATGTTTGTAAAATATTTTTTTAAAGGTTGAATTAAGAAGATTAAAAAATAGAGGGCATCTTTAAAAAGGCTTAACTAAAATAAATTCACAAATGTGCAAAACCTTATCTAAAACAACAAAACAGAAAAAAAGTACAGATTTACAATCCATGTCTTTTTTTTTTTTTTTCATAAGCTGTTGCATTTTGCATTTCAGACAGCAGAATCCCATAATCCATTAAAACTGCAGCAAAAAGCATAAATATGATGAATAGAGTAATTGACTACAAATTCTATTATAGTTTCTTGATCAAATAATCTCTATTTTAGGATTTTTTAAAATTCAGTTTTATCAAACTATTGCATTTTTATTCTAAGATGATTTAAATATCAACGTAAGTCAATTATGAAACTGCATATTTTTGCTTGACAACAAGTTGACATTTTGTCAAAAATATCAAACTTGATCAAACTTTTCAAGTTTAAGGTCATATAATATAAGGGGACTTCATTGATTACAATATGGGCCAAATAGTGGGTCTCTCCGATGAACAGAACTAAATGTATCACTAAAAGTATACCTTTAACTGTTTCATGATCATGACAGATATCACAAGATTAAATCAGTTCTAAGTTAGACCATAATTGATATTTTGACCAAGTTTGGTGACAATTTGTCAAGAGATGTGGACACTAAACTACACAAACAAACAGCAACCAATTTGACTAAATTCATAATCTCGTTGGCATAACAAAAATTAAATGTATGATCATCAAAATTATGCTAATGCAAGAAATACACACAATAAGTTGTCACATAATTAAGTACTCAATAGATTTGAAATGAAAAAAAATTAAAAATATTTCTAATTGAAAAAGCATTTTTACGACAGCCAATTGTCATTCCTACATGCATTAGACAATGGTGGAACTCTAAATGTTTCTCAATATAAAACAGTGTTTAATCATCAGATAATTATGAACAAACATTGGACACAAAAAATATTTTATTAAATTTTGTACATGTTTTGTGGCCTACATTCTGATGATACTTAAAATAAACACTGAAGTATACAACAATTAACCGGACATTATAATCAAATTTTGATTACCTGTTTAACTTTCATCCTATTAAAACTTCTAGTTTTTTAAATAGTATCTTCAAAAAAAGAAAAAAACGTAGGTGTATAGGTAGATCAGCAAAGAAATATTTACTTTGACAGAAAAATCTCTTATTAATATGTTTAATATTTGAAAATATTTTTCAAGAAAACCATATTTGTTTGCAGCATTTATCAAAACACAAAATGAAGTGGAGAGGGAAGATGTCGTTGATTGAAGCATCGAACATATGACTGAATCACTTAGAAGATTAAGAACTAAGTGCAGGTTCATCAGAATGCCGATTATGCAACTGAAAGACAAATCCATCAGAACGTCATGCAGTCAAGGAGGGGGTCCATCGAGAGGTCTTGAGATATAGTTAGGAGGAAGTTCATTGGAACGTCTTGAAATGTAGTCAGGAGATGATCCATCGGAATGTCATGAGACGCAGTGAGGAGGAGAGAGGTCATAGAGATATTATGAAATACAGTCGATAGGAGTTCCATTGAGATGTTATGAGAAACAGTTGAGAGAAAGTCGATAAAGACTTACGGAACACAGCTGAGAGATGTCACGAACGCAGTCAATAGTGGGTCCATCGAGAAGACATGATGAGATGCAATTTAGTAACGGTTCAGTGAAACATCATGAAATGCTGTAGAGAGGGAATCCATTAGGGGCCAAAAACACAAGAGAGTCCATTGGAAGGTCAGGAACACAACTAAGAGGGAGTCCATTAGTTGCAAAATTGTCCATAAGGACATCAGACACGTGAGATGACAATGTCCATTAGGACATCAGACAGAGGTGGTACCATGTTCATTGGGTGGTTAAATGCAAAAGGAGGCAAATGTACATTGAGGCATAAGACATACACGAAGCAACAGTGTCCGTTAGGAAGTAAGATGCACATGGGGATAAGAGTGATTATCAGAACGTCAGGCAGGTAGGGACATCAGTCTTCTTTGGCACGTCAGACACATCATGGTCTTTCCAAAGTGGTTATGGTTACATTAGAATTTGAGAAAGATGGAAGCACATAATACATCAGCAAAAGTTTATAGGTTTGAGTATATTAAAAACATTCTTCAAAGTATTATTACATGAAAAACATGAGGTTTAGCATTTGTATATTAGAAACAAAGTTGTGTAACATACAAGAAAAAGAGCATGAAAACATGAAAACTCATGTGAAGACATTGGTTAAAATTGGCAAAGTTAACAGAATTTTAGATCCATCAGAAAAAAAAAATCTTTCCAAAAAAAACAAACCTCCCAATGAAATTATCATAAATAGAATGAATTTTGCAATGATAAAAAATCATTTGCTGAAAAAGTCGATAAAAAAATTAGTTTTTACAATTCAAACAAATCTGGCTTGTCTAACAATTTTGTTGATTTTTTTCCCACCATAAGTTTTATCGCAAAACGTTCACATTTCTCAGTTGATTTATCACATTTAAGTTTGAATAAAATTTTTAGGTGTGTCAACAATACTGCATCACGAAAATAAAATCCGTTTAACATAATATTAAAGTAGCATTTAGATTTCTAAACAAACAAATTCAATGGAAACATCTTAAGGGATTTTTTCTTCTTGACAGTGTAAAGATAAATTTAGAAAATAAAGTACATATTCCTTCAATTTCTCAAATTAATCAGAGTTGTTAAGCAATGCAAAGTCTAATTCAACATTTGGAAAAAGTAATTACATAATTGTTAGTGTCTAAGTATAGGTAAAATATAAAAAAGATAACTGTGAGCCGTGGAGTCATAACCATTATTATTTATTCTACTTGGATTTCATTTGAATATTCACAAACTGACGTTATTCATGCATAACTAAAACTAAAAAGTCTCTTCATTGTTATTTTGTTATATAGAAGTATTGTCATATTTTATACGGAAGTATTGTCATATTTTTATACGGAAGTATTGTCATATTTTTATACGGAAGTATTGTCATATTTTTATACGGAAGTATTGTTATATTTTTATACGGAAGTATTGTTATATTTTTATATGGAAGTATTGTTATATTTTTATATGGAAGTATTGTTATATTTTTATATGGAAAGAAATCTACATATGTTTTCAGCATTTAATTTCCAAACATGTGTGTACAAATTAGATGTCATTTTCTCTGAAGCTCACAAAGGCATTGCTTGACAGACGTGTTATCAATATGGAATGAGAAGGGTGAGAGAAATTCATAATTCCTCAGAGAAAAATGGTTGTTCAGTCTATTAGACATTACGTCTGATAAGAGCAATTTAAACAGCTTTTTTTTAAAGCAGAGAAAAATGATAAAATAAAACATTTTATAATTTCTACTTAACAAAACAGAATTAACGTTTGTGTGAAACGCCATGAGAAGCTTGACTCTACAGATAAACTTATCTTTAGTTGACCTTTGACAACTAAATATTTTCACTTACTAGCCAAATAGAAAAGTTACTAGCCAAACCCACGTGATTTTCTGAATATAACATCTTTGTTCCTCGCCGAGTACATATATCATTAATTGTTTTGTATTTTTTTTCGAATAAGTATAAATTCTAAATATGCAAAAATTTTGAAACATTAAAACATTCAAATTTCTTAAGATGTTTTTTTAAACAGCCTTCGTTAAAAAGAAAAAAAAAAAAGCAAGAGTTTATTGTTCTATTATTAAACTTTTCATGTTTAAATAATTTGACTTTGCTCATTTTATTAAAAACAAAAAGGTTAAAAAAGATATTTTTCACTCAATAATAGCCTTGGAAAATTGTCGGTGAAAAAAAAAACAATTGCCAAAATACGAGTTTTTTTTCTATTATTTCTAGTCATCACTTGGAAAAATCACTCGCAAATGTGGCCTTTTCACTCGCAACATAAAAGCCTGGGAAAACAAGTGAACATGGATTTACAACAAAATGGCTGTTATGATTTTTGCTTCACCTGTTTATAAGTTTAGGATATTGTTTTAAATATTTTGATATTTTTTTACTTATTTTTAAGCTAATACATAAAAAAATGATTTTTACAGCTGGCTATCAAATATCAGCTCCTATGCCATGTTGGCAAGGCTGTCATTGGCTTGCAGGACATGACCATAAAATCTCAGCAGAGATTCATCAAACTTGTGGATGATTGATGCCACTCCATATCACCCACGAATGTTGTGATTGGTGATTTGGATAAAATAAAGCTCTATTATTTACACTTATTACATGTTATTCTCACAATGTTTTGGCCAATGTTACCTCTAACCTTATTCCACATTAGATAAAGTGCTAAGTAATAATCAATTCAAGTCCTGCAGATTTAAGGCTCGATCCTTAGTACAGGTAATAATACTCAAGTATTGCTTAAAACTTGAACCCAGTCATGATTGCAGACTGAGAACAATTTACCTCTATGGATTAAATAAAGAGCTCAGCTCAAAATGAAACAGATTCCTATATTTGAAAGGACTCATCTGAAGGTCAGAGGTTACATCTGTCAAAACATCAAAATAATATCCAAGATAAGAATAATAATCCAAATAATTCATCCCAATCCTCATCTGAAAACTTCCAAAACAAAATAGTTATCAAATATGTATTGAGTTTGTGTGAATGCTGTACCAAAAACCATATATATATATATATATATATATATATATATATATATATATATATAAGAACTTGCACATTTGCATTTGAAACCAGTTCAGCCTAGTGGCCTGGTAATGCTAAATTTGGAAAATCACAGCTGAAATGCTTATATGTAGTCAATTATGTTTGTATAAAAAACAGAAAATTAGACAATTATTATTATTAAAAACCAGAGTTTCATTGGATTAACATCTAGGAAAGCACAGTAATACAATCCTTATATATAAAATATATCAGTAGTTTACATTCAAAGCCAAATATATATTAATATTTTTTCTTTCAAAACATTTTATTTTGTCTTACACGTTTTTTTTTTGTTTTTTTTTTTACAGTGATCACCACTTATCAAGGCCCGGAAGCCACTCAGGGATAAGGGTTATTGCAAGTACATTACGTTAGTGTGGAGATTTGATGAAGTGTTTACTTAAGGGGGCGGTTCATTAGGAATTTGTTAACGTTGGACGAACACATCCAAGTTGTAGTCCAGTGGGAAGCAGGCAGACGGAACAGAGTTCCACAGGCGTGCAGTTCTAAGAAAGAAGCTTTGTTCATGGAATCCACGTTTTGATTTAAGCACAGATAAAGGGTGGGGGACATTTTTCACAGTGGATTCAGCTAGACGGGTGTTTTTCGTGAAAGATTGGCAAGGGGGGATCAGAGATTGGAGTTCAGACGAGCACCTGCCATGGAAATAACGATAAAACAAGGATAGGCTCGCAACGTCTCTTCTGTGGGAGAGAGGTTGCAGGGTAGAGAAAAGGGCATCCCCCCACTAAGCCACAAAGTCTATTTTGTACTTTGTCAAGGCAGGATAGGCTGTTTTTAGCAGCTCCTGCCCAGATATGGCAACAGTATTCCATCCTTGAACGTACTTGGCTTTTATATAGATAGAGAATTGCATCAGTAGTGAGATATCTTCTGGAGCGGTAGAAGGATCCCACCATCTTTCCAGCGACCTTGGCAACAGACTTGATGTACGTGTTCCATTTCAGATCAGGAGTAAAGGTCAAACCCAGAAGCTTGTCAAAACATGGGGCCTCACCCAGACGAGAGCCATCCATCCCAATTGATGCCAGATGGGGATCAGAGCGTTGATGATGTAAGGATAGGAGTTTGGTTTTGGATGCATTAAAGGTAACCAGCCACGTCTTCCCCCACTGAACCACGCGCTCGAGATCAGAGGAGAGAGAATCAGAGAGAACTTTGTCATTTACAGCCTTTTATGTGTTGCCGTAGATGGTCGTGTCATCAGCAAAGATGTCAACGAATGATTTAAGTATGTAAGTGTTTCGTTGAATGGTGTACGAACACCAAACAACTCATCAGAAACAGTTAACATGATTCTTGGAAAAAAACAAACAGTTTCAGAGATTTAAAATTTTATTTATTTTTTCAGATTAAAGATAAAAAAGCTGGTGAAAATAAATATAAATTGTAAGTCATGAAAAGCTTTCTTATTCAAGATATAATGGGGATATTTCAAGAGAGAAGGCTGAAGTATTTTTTAGTCCCATAAGAATGCATTAATGTTTAAGGTGACATGTTTAATTTTCTATAACCATAACCTTACTTACGGATTTCAGTTTCAAAACTAAAAGTAGAAAATTGTTTAAAATTCAGGGGATATTGTTTTTTTTTTTCCGTCTATGATTACAGCCGTGCTTACAAATATTTTAGTTTCAAAACTGAAGGGACAAAATTGTTTAAAATTTGGGACCTATTATGCATAAAGTATTATTAATAAAAAGTTTATATTTAATCAGACTAAATTTGCCCATCAAAAGACTTCCTAATTGAGGATTGGTGAAGGAGTTTTGGTCACTTTTGTAACATCCATAGTAAACAAACTTAGGGAGTCTGTGATAACTAAGGTAATAAATGAAGAAATGGATTCCAAAGTAGAAGTAGTTTATGAATACTCATCGTTTAAATACTATTAGTAAGTTTATTTATTAGTTAATACTAAGTAGACACAAATCGGTTCACCAATTCATGGTTAGCCTCCGGAAAATTCAATATTTATCTTTCAACCATAAAATGTTAACAACCAACCAAATCAGAGTTGCATCCCCTAGATCTAATATCTTAAATCCAAGTTATTATCTAATAATTAAATTATTTTTAACTTCAATAATTATTGATCTAAAATATTTTTTATTATATGCAATACATATTTATTCAATAAAAGTAAAAAGCAATTAACATTCAAATCATGTAATTATTTTAAGTGCATTACATTATTTTTATTATACGTTTATCTATGCATTTTCCTTAGCATATTAAGTATCTAAATCTGCTGCACTAGGTGTATCAGAATTTTTGGGGAATTTTTGACACCCCTAACACAAAACTGCAAATAAAATATAAAAAACTCGCAATTTCTCTTTTGAAAGTGGGTTGTTTATTTTCTTTATGGAATATAACTTCCAAAATAAACTATTAAAGTTGTTTAAAAAATAATAGAAATATTATTTTTTATTTTTTAAAAAACAGTGTTTACAAAGTGCCTTCATGCAGCCAATTTTTTTTACGTAATGAAATCAATTTAATTTTACGGGTTAAATATTTTTCAATTTTTAAACTTTAAACATCTATCAAAATTTTTCTATTGGTTAAATTTTTACGATATTTTCAGGGTCAATGTGAAATTTTATGCTCTTTCCAATAAACCAAATATATTTTAGACAAACATTTTTTTTTTAATTCTGCTTCCGATTTTGAAATGTCTATCAAAATTTAAATAATTTACGTACCAAAGTTTTATATATCACAAATTGAAGATAAAAGATCAATAAATCAAAGATTCTAATTAAAAAAACAAAAAAAAAAGTGTTTTGGAAATTTACCTGTAAAGTCCAAAGTGTAAAACTTTTTTTTTTTTAAAACCACGCTGATCATTCTTTTTTTTAAGTGGAAGCTTATGTTATGCTTAGATTGTCAAGTAAATATTGGACGCTGACGACAATTTTTTCTATTTCATTCAATATTCTCTTTTTTTTAGATATGTAAAAAAAAAAAATTCACTCGATAAAGAAGAATTAAAATATATTAAATCAAAAGTTCATGTATTTCTTTACGAGAATAAAAAAAAAATTGGAAATTTGGTAGAGTGAATTTTTAGTAATCAGCTAAAATTCATGAATGAAATGTTATTATTTTGCAAATATGGTAGCACATACTGACCACTTTGTAGTTGAAATGAAATATGTCAAAAATACAAAAGGAAGATAAGGCTGCATGGCATAAACAATTATTTTTGTCACTTTGATGCTTCCGAATATAACAAATCATAAATCGACGAACATCCGGTTTTCGCTAATGGCGGATAAACAATTGTCAAAAAGACGTTTTTCCGTGACTCTTGGTTTAAAAATCCTTTTATTTAAAAAATACATGGAATATAATATATAAATATGAACAAATTCTTATACATGAAGCACCCATAGCTTAGTAATTTTGAACAGTTAAGTGATTTTTTGGCAATTATATATATTTATTAGATTTCGATGAAGTTAAATTTGTTAATTTTTGTGAAATCTTTAAAGAAAACCGATGAAAAAAAAAAATATTGTATATTTTTCAATTAAACCTTTTATTGTTTGGTCTTTGCTCATTTTATTGAAATAAAAATTAGGGTTTGAAATTACATTTTCATATTGTTATAAGCTTGTAGACATGGAAAGTCTAATCAAATGTTTGCAATGGCGACTTGCCCCAAAAGTCTGATACACCTACTGCTGCATTTACATAAATAAAACTGAACCCATACACATGTGAGCACATGCAGCCATACACACGTGTGTATATATATATATATATATATACATACACACACACACTCCTATACACACATGCATACAAGGTGCCTGCAATAAGTTTCCAGACTTTTTTCGTATAGGCACTTTTATTGATAGTACACACATGAAACTCAAGTCCCCTTCGAAGTAATCTCCTCCGGCTGCAATGCACTTGTACCGTTCCAACAACTTGTGGAAGGCCCCATGAAAGCCCTCTTGCGCGAACGTATCAATGACCCTCATCCCAGCCTCTTCCATCTCCTCAATTGCCTAATAAAGACAGCCTCTACAGTTTTCCTAGGGCTTAGGGAATAACCAAAAGTCATAGAGAGCAAGGCGTTGACTAAAAGGAGGGTGAAGAACTGTCTTTGTATTTACGACAATTTTAAATACCTAGGTATACCTGTACAAAAAAAAAGTTCTGAAACTTATCAAAGGAATCATTTTAAATAATTTTTTTTGTAAACATGTATGATTAATTACACACAATTCTAAAACTTACAACTTCACTTAAATTCAATAAACTCAAACAAAAACTTCTGGAACTGTAGTGATCAACATTAAATTAGACTACAATTATATGAGTGACTATTGATTGAGAATATTTACTAATATAAAACTCAGTTCTTATTGTTGAGCACTTTAAAATGAAATAGAAAGTCGGTCATTCAAACTCACATGCGCAGATCATGATGTTATAATCATTAGATTACTATGGCCGAATGTTATGACATTTAAAAAATAAATGTTAAAATTTCAACGATATTTCTCACGGTTGAGATTGGCCATAGGGTTTGTTCCTTGCTAATGGAGTCAGAAACGGCTTCATGGCCAGGTTCAAATCTCCAGTAGTAATCGTGTCACGTTGCACTGATGATTCCTGAAAGGATGAGACACTAGTGTCTGTAGGTATTAAAAAATTATTATTGTAACAATTATATATACATATATAATGATGAACAGAACATTTTCAAGATCTTTTTCATAATCTGTCTGAAGTAAACGATGAGATCAAAAGCACATGAACAGAGATTAATGAGGGAAAAGCACCAGGACTTGATGGGATACCTATTGAGTTATTGAGATTTGGAGGTGATAGCGTTATCAATGCAGTCCATGCACTCATCCTTACTGTTTGGCATTGTAATGCTATCCCTCAAGATTGGATTTATGTAATATTGATCCCAGTTTATAAAGGAAAGGGGTCAAAATTGAGTGTGGTGATTATAGAGACATTACATTGCTTGAAACAGTAGGAAGAGTGTTAAATTGTTTGCTAAAATGGATTTGTTCCTCTATCATCCCAGATAATCAATGTGGATGCGGCACAATGGACATAATATTCTCTGCACGACAACTAATGGAAAAATGTATGAAGCAGCAAGTGCCTTTGTATGAAGTTTTAGTCAATTTGACAAAAGCTTTTCATACCCTCAATCGCAATGCACTGTGGAAGATTCTTAGGAAGCTAGGCTGTCCTAACAATTTTGTGGAGTTGCTTCAGCAGTTACACCATCAGTGAAGTTTAATGTATTTCTGTCTGATCCAATTTCAGTTGAAAAACGGTGTGAAACAGGGTGATATACTTGCTCCCGCATTATTTTCCATATATTTTGCTGTGATGCTGGTGCAGGCTTTTAACAATTGCAATGCTGCGGTGAAGTTTCAGTTTTGCACATAAGGTAAACTTTTTAACCTTAGATGTCTCATCGCAGAGTTGAAAACTTAACCTTGTTCTTGAACTTTTATATGCAGATGATACAGATCTTGCTTCACATTCAGAAGCAGACACACATGATTATGAACAAGTTATCAGCGGCTTGTAAAGCTTTTGGACTTACCATAAGCCGCAAGAAAACATACAGTGGTGTCAAAAAATGTCTGCACTTGTCATTTTTTCAAAAACCACAAACTTAAGCTAAATTGAATGTAACTGTTTAAACAACTAATACCTCATTTGATTTGCCTTTTATTCCTCTATAATTTTACCTGTTCATATTTGACTTTTAATTAAAGTATCCTAGTGTTTACACCAATTTAAAAAATTAACTTCAAATTGAGAAGGCAAAAAGAAACTCCGCACAACAGCAAATTTTTATTTGAATGTAACTTTAGAACATTAATGCAACACAAATACACGACACAAAGAAACGCAATGAACTAGTTAATATTTAGTAGCATAGCCCTTCTGCAATTTAACAGCCTGCAATCTTTTGGGCATTCCTTAAATTAGTCTGCAGCAATACTCTGGTGAAAGGGCATCTCACTTTCTCTTTAATTTTTGTCCAAAATTTTTCCAGATTTGAAATTTTATTATTGCATAGCAGTTGCTTGATGTAATGTCATACATTTTCGATAGGATTGAGGTCTAGAGATTTTGCAGGCTAATCCAAACAGAGAAAATCATGCTCTTCAAAAAACCTCTTGACATTGCCAGCTGTGTGAATGGGAGTATTATCCTGCATGAAGATGGGATTATCATCCAAATTCCAGCCAAAGTAAGGTAGATGCTCAGTCAACATATTAATGTACTTGGTCAAATTAATTCAACCTTAAAAACGAACTATAAGTCCCTGGACCATTGGCACTAATAACGCCCTGTACCAAAACTGAACCTACACCACCTTGCAACATTAAAACTGCACCTAGGATTAAATTCTTTGTCCTTCCTTCAATGGACGCACAACCTACCATCACTACCTAACCTATTGAGCTTGCTTCTATCGCTAAAAATCTTTTTTCGAGCAATATGAAGAGTCATGATCTTCATTGCATCTGACGAAATCCAGATAGTGCTTTCTGTTCTTCACAGAAATCATTGGCTTGTGTCTTGCAACACAACCTCGCAAATTAAATTC
The DNA here is from genome assembly GCF_053919585.1 of Euprymna scolopes. Taxonomy (NCBI): domain Eukaryota; kingdom Metazoa; phylum Mollusca; class Cephalopoda; order Sepiida; family Sepiolidae; genus Euprymna; species Euprymna scolopes. The sequence continues at coordinate 34,871,162 of NC_136515.1, forward strand.
CTTCAATCTGTACTGTAGAAAGAGAGCACTTTTAAACAAGATTATACTGCTGTTGGATTTGGAAAGCCGTTTCAAATCTGTTTCTGAGGCTGCAGATCTTGATAGTATTGTCTTCCCTGTAATGAGTGATTCTAAGACGACCAGATTTAGGGGCATCACAAACACTACCAGTGTTTTGGTGCTTTTGCACAGTCATTCGTACCATTTTCTCATCACATTAATCTGTGGTCGATTTCGCAATTGGATAAATCAGAAAGGTGGAGATTAATGAGATGATCACTAAGATAAAGTTGAGGCATATAGACTAAATGTTACGTTGTATAACTTGGAATAACAATTATGATTAGAGATGCTTTGTTGCCTAAAAAGTGAATATTTTAAGCTGATTTTAAGCTCATTTGTTGCTGCAGAATTTCTTTTTGCCTTCTCAATTTGAAGTTGATTTTTTAAATTGGTGTAAACACTAGGATACTTCAATTAAAGTCCAATATGAACAGGTAAAATTATAGAGGAATAAAAGGCCAATCAAATAAGATATAGGTTGTTTAAACAGTTACAATGAATTTAGCTCAAGTTTGCAGTTTTTGAAAAAAATGACAAGTGCAGGCTTTCTTTTTGGCGCCACTATGTTATGTATTCTCCTCCTATAGGAATGCCATATGTTGGACCAAACATCTTTATTGATGGTAAGTTAAATGTCATATACAATTTTGTATATCTGGGTAGTATGCTGAGTAAGGACTGTATTTTTGATACAAAGATAATCACAGAATAGCTAAAGCCATTTCTGCTTTTGACAAACTGGAAAAATGTGAGTGGTCAGATCAGAGAATCACATTAAAAAACAAAGCTAAGTGTTTATGAAGCATGCATTATCACTATGCTGCTATATGGGTCAGAGACTTGGACAACATATAGAAAGCATCTCAAGGTTTCATTAAAGTTATACTTGGAAAATAATTAATATTAATTGGAGAACTCTAACGCCTGACACTGTAGTTCTTGAATGATCAAATAGAACTAGTATAGAAATGAAATCATTCAAAATCAGATGCTGGACACTTGGTTAGGATGGAGGACAAAAGACTTCCTAAAAAACTGTTTTATAATGAGGTAGATAGAGGTAAAAGACTACAACATAAACCAAGAAAAAGATCTGAGGATTCTCTGAAAAACAACTTAAAAATACTTAAGGTGGATGTACATAACTGGGAAACCCAAGTGAAAAATAGATCACTGTGGAGAAAAACCATCAGAGAAAGTTGTAAGATTTTTGAAGAGCAGTGTGTAGAGCTTGCTGTCTTAAAACATATTTTCAGAAAACATGACAAAATATAACGTCAGAGAAATTACAACAGGAACTGAAGTGCACTGTATGTGGCAGATATCTTTTGTCAAAAGCTGGTTTTGTAAATCATCTGAAATCACACAATCAAAGACTGGAATGACAGGCTTTTATGGCAATGCTAGGTTGTAATATTTGTGGTCTAATCTGCAAATCTAAAAGTGACCTGACACAGCATTCAAGGATTTACAATATTATCATGCGATCACTTTTACAAGAAGGAAAGATTTTAAGTCACATATGTGTTCTTTCATGTAGGCCTAAAGCTGGATTGAAAAGTCACCTACATGCACACATCGGTACAACACTTAACTGAAGAGATGACAAACTTCTGTCAAGAAGTAGCAAACATCACATGTGTGTGTGTGTGTGTGTGTGTGTGTGTGTGTATATATATATATATATATATACACACACACTAGCATTTCAGCCCGGCATTGCTTGGGTGTTTGGAGGTGTATGTTGAGCAAAAAAAAAAAAAAAAAAGTAGTAGTAGGAAGGCAGGCTCGAATCCGTACCCCGAAGGAGGAAAAGAATGGGGAAAAAACATGACATCTTTGCTGTTACCACCACCGCCAAACCGGAAGTGACTTATGTTTAAATTAAGGCTAGACAAGAGAGGATGACTTTAAAAAATATCAGCGAAAAAAAGTGGCCCCCGCCCCTGTAGAAAAGTACCCAGTTGAAGGTGAAGATATTAATGTTTTAGCCTATTTTTCGATATTTGTCCTCTGAAAGGTCGAACTTTAAAACGATACTGATCTTGGTAAAATCCGTCGCCTCTGTAGAAAGCTTTAGGCAGACATGCAAACATACATACATACATACATTTATATATTGGTAACTAAAAATTTTCGACCCAAACCGATTAAAAAGCTTGCCCTATCTCTGAATACCCTTTATGTAAAATTTCAAATTTTTAGACCAGAAATTGTCTGAGTAATTTGGAAGTGACCGCAGAGGTAAAATTTTTTTAAAGCTTTGACCTCTATTATGACCACTTAACATTTATTGTTTTGGGCTCAAATCAAGTTATTAAGTTAGATCCATGTCCAAGGAACCTATATCTAAAATTTCAAGTGTTTAGTAGATATATTATTTTAATTGGAGTTCATTATTGAGATGAGTATTGTTGCGGACTATTATTCTCATCTTTATTAGTTGTTGTTTCATGACATTTCGGCCAACTATTCCTCTGGCTTTCGTCAGGTGGTAACTGCGACGGATAGGAACTTCGAATCTGCTAACTGCATTCTCAGCAATCACTGCTATCCGTAGTTGTTGTCGTCTCACCACGTTTATGGCCAAGTAAGCCTCTGGCCGGCTTTGGGTAGGATTGAAACCGCTATCTTCAGACAATGCTTATCTGGAACCGTAGAGATTCAACGTCTCTATCAACTGCGCCACGGGCCCCGAAGGATGATCAAGGTTGGATTTTTTGATCTTATAAATCCACGTTTATTTATTATCCTGGTCGGGTCCGTACCGAATGGTATATATATTATTTTAATTGGAGATCATTATTGAGATGAGTATTATTTATTAATTGATTTATTTATTAGTTGTTGTTTCACAACATTTATAGAGTTTGGTAGAAGTCTCAAAGGTCAAATCGTTGAACTTTGACCCCTTAACAGCCAAATTTCTGGCTGAAAACCAACCAAAGATTTTCACAAATCTCAGTACCCTGTATATCAAATTTCGAGTCTGTAGATTGAAAATTGACAGAGTTATTGCATAGGAAAATGTACACACACAGACATGTTCACTTTTATATATATACTAGCAGTTCCGCCTGGCTTTGCTCGGGCCCTATGTACTGTTCATATGGTTATGTGCATAAAAAGTGTGAATACGTAAAGTAATGCCTTTCTGTATAATAGTCTTCCTTAACTACCATGGAGAAAAGACAGACAGACATTTTTACTTTTATATATATATATATATAGAGAGAGAGATAGATAGATAGATAGATAGATAGATAGAGTGATTGGATGCAATATATAGTAACGATTTAAAAATTATAAAAAAAAAAAAAAATGCGCCACCACCGAGAATTAAAACCAAAACATTCAGCTCACAATTTATTTTGCCTCTGCCGGCAATGACTGGGCGATGAAAACATGTTTACTGCAAGGCTAAAAATTAAAACATGAACCAATAGCTACTACATTATGCATTCGTAATGCCGGCGTTCGACCTTCACCTGGCAAATTTCATTTTGCTTTTAAAATTTTCACACTTTTGCACCAATTTTTCAGGGCTAAAACCCAAATATAAAGTTTTGCATGGATTCAAATACCTTATTTATGAAGTTTCAAGCCTGTAGATATAGATAGATATATATCTATAAAAGCGAAAGTGTCTGTCTGTCTGTGTACATTTCCCTACATCATATCTCTGTCAATTTTAAGTCTACAGACTCGAAATTTGATATACAGGGTACTGAGATTTGGAGAAAATCTTTGTAATCGGTTTTCGGCCAGACATTTGGCTGTTAAGGGGTCAAAGTTCAATGATTTGACCTTTGAGAACTCTACCAAACTCCTCTGACAATTTTGGGTCTAGAAATTTTAGATATAGGTTCCTTGGACATGGATCTAACTTTATAACTTCATTTGAGCCCAAAACAATAAATGTTAAGGAGTCATAATAGGGGTTAAAGTTAAAAAAATTTGACTGCTTCGATCTCTACCAAATTACTCAGACAATTTCTGGTCTACACATTTGAAATTTCACATAAAGGGTATTCAGAGATAGGGCAAGCTTTTTAATCGGTTTGGGGCGAAAATTTGAGTTACCAAGATAGAAATGTATGTATGTATGTATGTATGTCTGTTTGCATGTCTGCCTAAAACTTTTGACGGAGGTGATGGATTTTTACAAGATCAGTACCGACTTTCAGACGACAAATATCGAAAAATTCGCTAAAAACATTAATATCTTCACCATCAACTGGGCACTTTTCTACAGGGAGGGGTCGCTTTTTTCGACGATATTGTCAAAAGTCATCCCCTCTTTTAGATTGTCTAGCCTTAATTTAAACCCACATCATTTCCGGTTTGGTGATGGTCGTAACAGCAAAGACGTCATGTTTTTTTCCCATTCTTTTCGTCCTTCAAGGTATGGGTTTGAGCCTACCTTCCTACTACCATTTTTTTTTTTTTTGCTCAACATGCACCTCTAAACATCCAGGCAACGCCAGGCTGAAATGCTAGTATATATATATACAAGTGAAAATGTCTGTGTGTGTGTGTCTGTATGGATCTAACTTTATAATTTGATTCGAGCCCAAAACAATAAATATTAAGGGGTCAAAATAGGGGTCAAAGTCTGAAAAAATTGACCTCTGCCGTCTCTACCAAATATACAACTAATTTTTGGTCTAAATATTTGAAATTTTACATAAAGTGTATTCAGACATAGGGAAAGCTTTTTAATGTTTTTTTTTTTTCTGAAAATTTGGCTTCAAGGAGCCAAAGTTCAAAAGATTTTATCTTTGTGGTTTCTAGCAATTTTGGGTCTAAACATTTGAAATATTACACAAAGGGTATTCAGACCTGCAGCAAGCTTTTTTTTGGGAGAAAATTTGGCTGGCAAGAGGTCAAAGTTTACAGAGTTGACCTTTGCAGACTCTACTAAACTACTTCGCCAATTTGGAGTCTAAAAACTTAAAATTTTAGATGTAGGTTACTTGGAAATGAGTAAAACATTTACAATTAATTTGGGCCCAAAACAATAAAGGTTAAGGGGTCAAACATGGGGTTAAGATTACAACACAAATTGACATATGCAATTCTACCAAACTTTTCTCTAAGGGAGTTAAGTAAACCTAATATACAGAAAGGCATTACCGTACATATTCATATTTTTTCATACATACATATGCACATACACTTATGAACAGTACATAGGGCCAGCGCAAAGCCATACAGTATTGATAGTGTCTATATATAAATATATATATATATATACATATATATATGTTATGACTACATACCTATATATGTGTCTATATCTATAGTTTCTATATATACATTTATATATACATACATATATATATATATGCAGTGTATATATGTGTCAATATATCTATAGTTTCTATATACATACATATATATATATATGTATATAGTGTCTATATCTACATATCAATATATAGTGTATATATATACATATATATATAGTGTCTATATATACATATATATATACATAGTATCTATATATACATATATATATAGTGTCTATATATACATATAGTGTCTGTATATACATATAGTGTCTGTATATACATATATATACATATATATAGTGTCTATATATACATATATATATATATATATAGTGTCTATATATACATATATATATATATATATATATATA
>NC_136515.1:34881889-34884389 GCF_053919585.1 Euprymna scolopes
TATATATATATAGTGTTTATATATATATATATATAGTGTTTATATATATATATATAGTGTTTATATATATATATAGTGTCTATATATATATAGTGTCTATATATATATATAGTGTCTATATATACATATATATAGTGTCTATATATACATATATATATATAGTGTCTATATATACATATATATATATAGTGTCTATATATACATATATATATATATAGTGTCTATATATACATATATATATATAGTGTCTATATATACATATATATATAGTGTCTATATATACATATATATATAGTGTCTATATATACATATATATATAGTGTCTATATATACATATATATATATAGTGTCTATATATACATATATATATATAGTGTCTATATATACATATATATATAGTGTCTATATATACATATATATATAGTGTCTATATATACATATATATATATATCGAGTGTCTATATATACATATATATATATCGAGTGTCTATATATACATATATATATATATCGAGTGTCTATATATACATATATATATATATCGAGTGTCTATATATACATATATCGAGTGTCTATATATACATATATCGAGTGTCTATATATACATATATATCTATAGTGTCTATATATACATATATATATATAGTGTCTATATATACATATATATATATAGTGTCTATATATACATATATATATATAGTGTCTATATATACATATATATATATATCGAGTGTCTATATATACATATATCGAGTGTCTATATATACATATATCGAGTGTCTATATATACATATATCGAGTGTCTATATATACATATATCGAGTGTCTATATATACATATATCGAGTGTCTATATATACATATATCGAGTGTCTATATATACATATATATATATAGTGTCTATATATACATATATATATATAGTGTCTATATATACATATATATATATAGTGTCTATATATACATATATATATATAGTGTCTATATATACATATATATATATAGTGTCTATATATACATATATATATAGTGTCTATATATACATATATATATATAGTGTCTATATATACATATATATATATATAGTGTCTATATATACATATATATATATAGTGTCTATATATACATATATATATATAGTGTCTATATATACATATATATATATAGTGTCTATATATACATATATATATATATAGTGTCTATATATACATATATATATAGTGTCTATATATACATACATATATATATAGTGTCTATATATACATATATATAGAGTGTCTACATATACATATATATAGAGTGTCTATATATAGATATATATATATAGTGTCTATATATACATATATATATATAGTGTCTATAAATACACATATATATAGTGTCTATAAATACACATATATATAGTGTCTATAAATACACATATATATAGTGTCTATAAATACATATATAGTGTCTATATATACATATATATATAGTGTCTATATATACATATATATAGTGTCTATATATACATGTATATAGTGTCTATATGTACATATATATATAGTGTCTATATATACATATATATATAGTGTCTATATATACATATATATATAGTGTCTATATATACATATATATACAGTGTCTACATATACATATATATAGTGTCTATATATACATATATATAGTGTCTATATATACATATATATAGTGTCTATATATACATATATATAGTGTCTATATATACATATATATAGTGTCTATATATACATATATATAGTGTCTATATATACATATATATAGTGTCTATATATACATATATATAGTGTCTATATATACATATATATAGTGTCTATATATACATATATATATAGTGTCTATATAAACATATATATGTATAGTGTCTATATAAACATATATATATAGTGTCTATTTATACATATATATATATAGTGTCTGTATATATATATATAGTGTCTATATATACATATATATATAGTGTCTATATATACATATATATATATAGTGTCTATATATACATATATATAAAGTGTCTATATATACATATATATAAAGTGTCTATATATACATATGGTGTCTATATATACATATGGTGTCTATATATACACATGGTGTCTATATATACATATGTTGTCTATATATATAGTGTCTATATATATACATATATATATAGCGTCTATATATATACATATATATATAGCGTCTATATATACATACATATATATATAGCGTCTATATATACATATATATATAGCGTCTATATATACATATATATATAGCGTCTATATATACATATATATAGCGTCTATATATACATATATATATAGCGTCTATATATACATATATATATAGCGTCTATATATACATATATATATAGCGTCTATATATACATACATATATATATAGCGTCTATATATACATACATATATATGGCGTCCATATATACATAAATATATATGGCGTCCATATATACATAAATATATATGGCGTCCATATATACA
>NC_136515.1:34894389-34966889 GCF_053919585.1 Euprymna scolopes
TTACATCAATAAAGAAGACACCATTTGTAAAATTATTATGAAAAATATAAATCATTTAATATTATTTATACATAAATGTAGAGATGTATATTCATACCTTCTTTGGCTAGCTTCTTCATCTCCTTACGGCGATTGTTGAACCAATTTGACACAATCTGCGGGGTAACCTTCTCCTTCTCACATAGTTCTCGGCCTAGAAACGAAACGAAACAAAACAAAAAAGTAAAACAAAACCATCAAATCTCAATTCTTAATCATAAACAGTTCTGTGTCAAAATCAGATGGCAGCAAAACAAAGGTATCAGATCACAGATGTGTAGTTATTTTAGAAGCAATCACCTCATCAGGTTAATATATCTTTTGCTTTAGAGGTTTCACAATCAACCACAAAAAAAAGGGTAATTTATTTATGATTTTTAGGTGAGTTTAATCGTTTTGATGAAATTATTTCTATCCCCCATCCTGTTTTAAATGTATTCCTAGGACTAAATGACCAGTTTTAATCAATGAATGTTTCTATTTTAATGTATTTCACCAAATTCTTTAACCATTGATATATTATTTTTTTATAAATTTATAATAAAATAAAGTCTAATGGTTAAATTTGTGTTCATTTTTGCATTAAATACAAATATTTATTAATCTTTAATTATATATTGAATAGATAATATAATGCTTAGTTCGTTGCAATTCATCATAACAAAAGTCCATATCAAATTTCAGCCAGATTGGCCTAGTATTTTCAGAGAAGAAATAAAAGGAACAAAGAGATTATTTCAAATGAAGCATAGAAACAAACCTGTCTCATTACTTTATATACAGATTTTGTATATACAAGAAAATATAAAAAATGTGTTACATGGAAAGAAATGATATTAGAATTATATGATAAATGGGTGATATGAGTTTTAAAGACATGCTTAAATCATAAGACTTCAGAAGGAGATATGTGCCAAACAACAGTAGACTCCATTGAAAGAATGGATGAGAGTTCTTTGATTAGTAGATGTAGTTTCAGAATTTATTTTTTTAAATGGCCTTATATCACTTAAAATAAAAAAGCTTAGGATAAAATAATGTTTGTGAAATTTGTTTTTTTTTTTTTTAACTTTTTCAAAATATTATTGAATTTCATTTGAAAATAATGGACAGGCAATCTTTTGTCTTTGTTAGAATTGCATTTGTGTCATTTCATTAATTGACTTGAGTCATGTGACAGTTTTTAAATTGTAAACATTGGCAAACAACAATTTGAAGTTTTTAGTTTTTTTTCTTCCAATGAGATTTTGTTGAATAATCAACATCTTTTGTGTATTCATAGTTGTTTCACAACATTTCGACCAACTTATCCTTTGGCCTTCTTCAGGTGGTTAACCACAATGAAATAGAAATGCCGAGTCTCGTAACTGTATCTCTAGTAATTACTGCCTTCCATAGTTGTCGTCTCACCACGTTTTGGCCAACAAATCCTCTGGCTTGCTTTGGGTAGGATTAAAACTGCTATTTTCAGACAATGCTCACCTGAAACTGTAGAGACTCAATACCTCTATTCACTGTGCCACAGGCCCCGAAGGTGCAGTGGATAAGAGACGTTGAGTCTCTACGGTTCCAGGTGAGCATTGTCTGAAGATAGCGGTTTCAATCTACCCAAAGCAGGCCAGAGGATTAGTTGGCCAAAAACGTGGTGAGATAACAACTATGAACATGAGGATAACAGTCCACAAAAATGTATACACAAATTATGAAGACTTCATCTGAAAGGATTCCAAAGATAAAAATAATTTTTTTGTTTTTTGTTTTTTATTACATTTTCACCCCAAACAAGGCAAATTGCCACTTTAGTGTAGGGGGCTACTATCAGGGGCAACAACTACTGGGGTACTATGTAGGGATTTAGGCAGCAAGGTGTCGGTTCACGTTACACTTGAACTTCTGCACGTCAGTACTGTTGGGGAAGCAGGGACCTGGAATGGAATTCCAGAGTCTAGCGGTTCTGGGGAAGAAACTATTGGAGTAAAAAGATCTTTTACATCTAGGGATCTCTACAGTGTGGGGGTGGGATTTAGCAGCCTGTCGGGTTTGTCGAGGGTGCTCACGTCGTGGGGGCACAAGTGATTGCAGTTCGTCAGAGCATTCACCACTAAAATACTTGTAGAAAAGGCAGAGGGATGCAACATTTCATCGATGGGACAGAGGCTGAAGCTTAGATGCCAGTTCAGGGCCTATCAGGTTTGCGACTCTCTTTTGAACCTTGTCAAGGAGCAGATGCACCAGCCCAGATGTGGCAGCAATACTCCATACATGGGCGAATGGTGGCCTTATAGAGGTACAGGATACTTTCGGGTGTTAGTAGTTTTCTAGCACGGTAGAGAGAGCCCACCTTTCTTGCAGCGGCCCTGGCAATGCCTTCAATGTAATTGTTCCAACTCATGTTTCCTGTGAACGTTAGGCCAAGGAGTTTGAAAGATGGACTCTCAGATAAAGAGTCGTTGGCCATTGCTATGGGTGGTAGAGAGGGTTTCTTGTAATTATTGAATGAAACTAGTTTAGTCTTGGCAGCATTGAACGCGACCAACCACTTTTGTCCCCATTCCACTACAGATTGGAGGTCTTCCTCTCGTGTTTCTGCCATTTCTTTAGAAATGTGTTCATTCCTCTTCCTGTCGTGTCTGCCATAGAGTGTAGTGTCATCAGCATATATACCCATCTCAGAGGCAATGTTGTCGGGGAGGTCATTTATGAATATCAGGAACAATAGAGGTCCAAGGATAGAACCCTGGGGCACCCCCGCATTTATATCATATTGTTTAGATGTACGACCGTCGAGGACTACCTGGATTTTTCTCTTATCTAAGAAAGATTTAATTATGTTAAGTATTCTACCAGTGATACCGTATGATCTGATTTTACTGAGGAGACCCTCATGCCATACCCTGTCAAAAGCCTTAGATATATCTAGAGCTACCGCTCTGCCCTCCCCCGCTTTGTCCAGTGAATGGTATATACGTTCAGAGATCACAGTTAGGATGTCGGCTGTGGAACGGCCTTGTCTAAATCCATATTGTTTGTCAGTCAGTAGTTTAGCATGGTTAATTATGGTCTCAAATATTTTGGCAAAAAGTGGGAGGAGGCTAATGGGGCGATAATTTGATGGGTCTGTTCTTTCGCCAGAATTCTTGAATACTGGTACAACAGAAGCAGTTTTCCAACAGCCCGGAAAGCAAGCTTCATTAAGGCATTTGTTGTAGAGTTTTGAGAGAACTGGAGCTACTTCGGCTGAGCACTTTTTTAATAGCACAGCTGGGATAAGATCGGGTCCACATGCTTTTGAGGTGTCAAGGTTTTTTATGATAGCATGCACCTGAGCAGGGGTGGTTTTCAGATTGTCTAGTGTGGCGTCTGTCCGCATAGGAAAGTCAGGTAGGGGGTGGTTGGAAGGGTCCAGTGTGGAGTTTGAGGCAAACCGACTGGCAAGCATGTTAGCCTTGTCGGTTGCTGAGGAGACAACCTCGTGATTGTTGGTTAGTGGGGGAATTGTTGATTGCCCATTATTTACTACACTGTTGTAGATTTTCCAGAAGTCTCGAGTTCCTAGTTTTTGTGCTTCGATGCGCTTTTTAGTGGTTTCCGTAAATTCTCTCTTTGCTGTCACTATTTCTTTCTTAACGTTATTTCTAGCTTCTATATACTTCAGTCTGTTTGAACTGGACTTATGTCGGTTAAACCTACGGTATGCATGCTGCTTTTGAGCAATGGCAGTTGCACAAGTCGACGTAAACCATTGGGGAGAGTGGGGCTTACTATAAAATTTCCGCATGCGCTTCGATTGCAGTTTTGAACCAGTCAGTGGTCTCGTTTGCACATTGTTCAGCAGGGAGAGAGAAAATATTTTTCCATGGAGCATCTCTAATTAGTTCCCTGATGGCTTCCCAGTCAGCCTTATTATAATATCTCGTTGTTTTGAGCACTGGCTCTTCAGTTTTGGGTCTAGAGTTTAGGGCGATTTCAACCATTATCACTGCATGATCAGCGTTCCCGAGTGGGCTGTGGGCCTTCGTTATGCAGTCATCGGGAACTGTGGTCAAAAACAGATCTAGAAGTGATGCGTGTTGTTCTTCCTGGTCAGGGAAACGGGTTGGAAACGTAACAATTTGTGATAGGGAGTGAGATATAGCGAAGCTATGGGTTGTGCTGCCCGCTGCATCTGTGTGAGTAGAGAATCCAAGCCAGTTTTTGTGGTGGACATTAAAGTCACCAAACACATGTATTTGTGCGCTAGTGTCGAGGGACAGTGCCGTGTCTATGCTGTCAGATACTTTGTTTATTATGGTGCAGTCCTGAGTCGAGGGAGAGCGGTAGAGAAAATAATAGTAGCTAATATTGCGTTGCATGTTTAGTCTAAAGCACATAAAGGCTTGATCATCTGTTTCTAGGTTTGTTTCTCTAGTCAAGGGAAGGGTATTACGAATGTAAACTCCAAGTCCGTGCATATGTCTGTCAGAGTCCTTACGGCAGAGTGGGAGATATCCAGGCATGTTAAAGTGGTTAGACGGAATGGAGGAGTGTAGGTTAGTCTCACTTAGTGCTAAGATATCCGGGGTATTTGTTAAGAGAAATGCTTCAACATCAGCTAAGTTAGTTCTAAGCCCACGGATATTTGTGAATGAGAGCCTCAAGGGAGGAGGCAAGTTGAATTTGTTTGTCCCTAATCCTGGTTTAAGCTTATTTTTAGATTGTACTGTCGTCATATTTTTTTTTTAAGAGTTTCGGTAAGGGGGAGCTAAACAAGAGGTTATGCGGAGCTTCAGACATGCATCACAAGTAGACGATCAGCTGACCTTTCTCCAATTAGGATTGTGGCCTCAGGAAAGCCCACCGGGGATGAGTGCAGGGTCCCTTTCCATGCGCGTCATGGCACTACAAACAACCCGATATTATTCAACTGTTGATGGAGCAGCCGCTCTAAGCGCTACCAAAGAGTTAGGGCTCCTGTACTACCAGTCGGGAACAGCCGCCAGGAACTGTCAATCCGGTACCCTCAACCCTTTAGAAGAAGGTCAACCCAATCTAATCGCTCAGGCATATCTCAAGCACTCCCAAATGTTCAGTTTTAGGGGTGGGGCGTGCTGGGAATGGGGAAGAACGGCGTTCATTGCCCTAGCCAGGAAACAAGATCTACCGCTGGGTGTTTCTGTCGAATCACTGAGATAGTGTCTCTGCGCTCGACTAATAGGCAAAGAAGGAGTATGGAAGCCGGGCGATAGACAGAGCCTATCTACTCCTTAAGCAATTTAGGTTTGCAAACCGGTGAATTTATTTGAGTCACCAGCTCTAGGAAGGTTCTCATCCAAGACTGAAGAGGCCTCTCTCCCCTTTGGTTTAGTTTCAGAGTTTTCCTTCTCCTAGACGAATGATCTGGGAAGACCTACTGGGTCCGTCAGCCCTGAGAGGGTTTTCTCCGCGCCTAGGTTCTAATCCAGGTATTTCTGCGACCCCGCGTGGTTAGTGTTACTGGGTTAGTTTGTGGGGGATATAAAAATAATATATAATCAACATCTTATTTTTCATCTCCATGTCATAAAAATTGTATTTATGTAATTTAATTATTCTTTTTTATAACTCGATATAAGAATGTTAAGATATCTGAATGCACTTTATTTTATCAAACCTTTTAAAATACAGAGAAGTTGAGACAATTGATCTCTTATTATGCAATTTTAACTTATAAGTCATTTTTGAGGTTAAAGACAATTTTATGAAATCAAAGACATTCATTTCTGGGGAAAAAAATCTAAGTATAAAAAAAAGACATGTTCACAGTGAGTGACTGTTTGATTTTGAGTAATTGAAAACAATAAATTTACTCAATTTATTTTTCTTGGAAAGAATCTGAGAATTAGGAAAAGAATTTGCAATGAAAAGTCATTATTAAAGTTATATTTGGAGAAAAGCCAAATAATAACTATTTTATTCAAAGAAAAAACTTGTGACAATGTCATTATTTAATAATATATATTTAGAGAAAACATAATCCAACTTTATCCTAAATTTATTGAAAATATGAGCAAATAATCCGAATATTTTGTATTTTAGTCAGAGTGACTAATAATTTAAAGGTGTCATTGAATTAAAAACTTTATCCAAATGATAAATGAATAAAATAGAAAAATATGTTTTTGTATATTTCATTTGACGTTAAAGAAAAGGAGAAATTATTAATATATATATATATTATTAGGTTAGGATAGAAATTGTTTTCTCTTCAAAACATTATGTTATTGTAAAGTTTCAATTGAGTATTTTGTTACTTTTTTCTTTTTTAAATGACATGAACAAATATGCATTGTCAATCCTTTTTTTCTTTATTTTCAATAAATTTCTAGTTCTTTGATTTACAAACTATTTTGTCATTCATTTTTATTTTTAATTATTACAAAGAAAAAAAGTGTACAGACACACAAAACAAGAAAATATTTTTTCTCATTAGAGCAGTTCAAATAGCAGGTTCAGTTTGGACAGGTAAAAAATTTGAGGAAATGATAAGGACAAATTTGAGAAAAATACCTAGCCACAGTTTGAAAGTCAATTTCTAGAAGATGTCCAACACATGCCAATATGAAAAATGGATGGTAAACTAAAGATGATGGAATAAGGTTGAAAAATACAGATTACTGAAGTATTTGGAATAAAATTTAAAATATTCAGTTTGATTGGATAAAAATAAAAATGGTAAACTTGATCATCTTACCTGTGCTGCTTAGAGCCATGTTACAGAGGTGAGCTATTTCCTCGCGGAGTTCCATCGATGGATATTGGTTTTCTTTGAAGTAAGCTTCCAAAACTTCTAAGTGCTTCTCTCGGAATGTGAATCTCTCCCGTTTGGGTGTGAACTGAATGTCCATAGCATCTCCTCCTGAGCCCAAAAGCCCTTTAAACCCATTGTCATCTGAAAGTAGAGGGAAGATCTGTCACAATTATAAATTGAGGCCCACACTGGGGCGGATCAACAAGCAACAAAAAAATATTTAAAAACTCCCACACAACTTCAAAGAAAACTGAAATAATTTAAACAGAAATATGAATTACTAAAGTTGGAGGCAAAAAATAAAAAATCTCATTCGAACTTTTTTTTTTTTTTTTTTTTTATTTATTCACTTCAGATCTGAAATGGAAAATTTATACCAAATCTTTTGCTAAGGTTGCTAGAAAAATGCTTGGATCATTCTACTACTCCAAAAAGTATTTGACTTCCGACTCAATCTTCTATGTGAGAGTCAGATACACCCTAAGATGGAGTAATATTGCCATATTTGGGGAGATTCCATTCAGAGCACTCTTTCATACATTGATGGAGTACAGAACCGACTTCACAATCTAGTGGAGGATGTTATCTTTTTTCCTACAACCTGACATTAGCAACATGGCAAGTATTTCTCACTTCTTTGATTTCTAGTCTTTCGATTCGTAAAACTCTTTTTGGCAATAAACTTTTGACCTTTTTGTATCTATTCTAATATTACACTTTATTTTTCTGTTCTTGGTCAGTGACGAAAAATCCTTCTTGACTGAAGAAATTTTTATTTTTTTCCCCGATTCAGTGCACCTTTTTTTTGGACCGCATGATTTCCCCAAGACAAAAAACTGATGCTGTGTTTAACCTGTTATCCTCATGAGGGAGGGAAATAAATATGAACTCTTTTTGTCCTCTGTAGAGATGAAAAGAATTTCTTTTTTTCAATAGTAATTTTGGATTTGCCAAAGAATATTCTTCTTGGTATCATGTTATCTTTAAGACATTTTTGACAACATTTTCAAACAAGATGTGCCTGGGTCTCAAAAATTTAGCCAATTATTTTGACCAACAACAAAAACAAAAAATATTTACTTGTAAGCAAATTCACGTCATAACTATACTGTCATTTTGAATACTTCCATAGATTGTGAGGACGTCATTTTCGATATTTCACCATGTTTTATTCGCCTATGACACAAAATAATTATTATGCTGAAACTGTCGGGTTAGGATTATTATTAAACAAAAGCTATAACAAAACAAGAAAAGGAAAAGAAACTTTGTCCGCATACACACCGTAGGCAAATCGTGGAGCTCTTGCTAAACGCTGTCGATGGGAGACATACCAGGCATACATTGCTCTTCGACACCGTTCCGACATCTCTGTGAACTCCCCTCGTAAGTAACGACTCACGTAAGACTGACTGATACCTATAGAAAAGAAGAAAGGTGAAACCAAGAGTCAGAAACATGACAAAAATTGTTTTCTTGGTCAGACAAGTAAAAAATGAAACTTATTTTTTGAAAAGAAATCCATTTAATCATCGATAGAAATATTTGAAGCAAATGGTTTTCCTAAAATAGAAAAAAATTGTTTGAAATTGAAATTTTTTTTACTTTTATGATTTCTTCAGGGGTTCAGCTTAGCATGTTAAAAATGATAACTGACTTTCACACACTTTTAAATTATTGTTCAGTTGTGTGCATTTTCAAATCTTAACTTGAAAATGCTGCCGAAGCGCACATTGGCAAATCAATTATTGTTTTCAGATAATTATTGAAAACAAGTGAAACTGGAACATTTTCAAGAAATCATGTCCATTTTAAATGCTATATGAAAAAAGGGTTTACCTCTGATAAAATAAATTCTTGTTCACCTCTTCTATTATAAGAAAAGCCCTATTTAATTGGCAAAAACAATTCTACTTCAACAAAATCAATTTGGCAGACTGAATACAAAAGCACTTATTCTTCCTCTTTTTGAATGAGATTTCGTCCAGTCAACAAAAAAGGAGACTTCTCAATTGAATAGGATTAAACTATTTATCGGGTAAATTCAACACAGTATAGTCAAAACTTCCAATTCCAAAATTCGACACTCCGTTATCAAAACTTCCAATTCCAAAATTCGACACTCCGTTATCAAAACTTCCAATTCCAAAATTCAACACTCTTTCAAGCTGACTTGCACACGAATACATACATAGCATGCACACGACTACATACATAGCATGCATTCTTCCAACTCATTTCCCCGTTTGCTTCACATCAGTTTTTATTCACCTATCTCATTTGCATAGAAATAGCGACAGTCTGCATCACTCACATGACCATCAACCATAAAAAACTGGGTGTCGCCATTTTAACCTTTTTTTTTTTTATTACATGACCGACCCTTTGAAGCATGCACACATACTAGCCAAGTAAATCACGATTTTCCCTACATTTCAATGCTTAAGCACTTTAGAGGCCCTGCTTATTAAAACAAAAGATTCCAGTTTAATTTGAACTGCATCTGCAGACATCATGTCCTCATTGACGTAGAAATGATCAATGTAAGCTGAAGTAGCTCGCACTGTGATCTCATCCAGCATCAAAACACTCAATACTAAGGGTGTTACGTTTAGGCCAAAACCCAAGCGTGTCAAAACAATATCATCTTCCCTTGATTATCACTGTGTGAAAGGGTCACAGTAACTCATGGTAGGCTCTCTTCAAATTTAGCCCTGCAACGTTACTCCCTTTCTGATGCCATTTCCATAGTTTAGTGATGCACACATCTGTGTTTCCAGTGAAATCATCAATATGTTGATTCAAGTCTTGGTAATCTATTACCAATCAAATTCTATCTTTTGTAGGTTGTTCAATAGTCATGAGCAGAATTAATCCTTAGCGTGGTCCGAGACGTTCCTGTGGATATCAATCGTTATCAATCCAGGTTTCATGTGTAGCCTGATTCTTAGTAGAAATTGCATATTTTGAAACATTGCACAGCTGATCTGGCACCTTGCTCATGGTCCACTTCCACCTCACAGTTCTGGTTCTTTCTTTATCGTTAAACAGAGCAGAGAAGTCCTTTTCCTCAATAGCAAAGAGCTTCACAGACTGCTTTCCCGCTCCAGCCGCTGTGATCATGATGCCTACCAGTGCTCGTATTGCATCTATCCCAATTAACAGGTGGTAGCCAAGGGGCTTTCCTTGCATCATCCTAAACGTTAACTTCAGCTTTGTCACCGTTCTCCATACAGATTGTAACCGTCCCTACACAACATGCTTGGGATAAGCCATTGATGGTCATAACACTCACTTGTTGCTTCCTCCACATCTGACAGCGATTTGTGCTAACTATGGACCGGGAACATCCTGTGTCTATGAATGCTGAACACTGCACATCACCAATTTTGATGCCAACATCAGGCAATTCTGTGTTCATTGTATGGTAAGGGGCAATGGTGGTGACAATATCTTGTCCTCAACTTTTTTCCAAACGGTTGCGAGATATGTGACCCACCTCACTGCAGTGATAACAACATACTATTCTGTGTGCCTGTGGATAAACACTCCTCATACCACTTTGACTCTGGCACTCCATAACAAAATGATTAGGCTCCTCACATTTATAGCACACTGGGCTCTTGCATTTATTACTAACTGAGAGAGATTGTCTCCAGAAGCTTCAGACGATGCATGATGCCTGCTGAATGCTGCTGCAATTGGTTCTGTTTCTTTAAAGATGTTTTGAGTTTTGGCCAGCAACTCATCCATCGTTAATTTGTCAATTTGTGACAATGCTGTTTTACTACTACTACTGACATCCTCAGGTGAGCTGACTAAAGAGGCATAGCTTAATATTTTGTCATTGACCTCACCAGACGGCACAGATAACTTCCGTAAATCGGGTAAGTACATATCAACCATTTCCTTGGGGTGAAGTCGCCAGCTAGTGAACTGTTGCCATGCAACAAAAGGATCTGTACCAAATGCTGCATACAGGCTCTGCTTAATTTTATCCCAGTCTGGTCCATTTCAGAGTTGTTGGTATAATGCATAAGCCCCTTAATGGGATGATTGTTACTGGTTCTTAAATTTTGCACAGTTTATAGATAAGCTCAGCCTTTTCAACCCATTAGATGACAGACACTTTAGCGGTAGATCCATCAAACTCTGGTATAAAATGAATCTGTTCATTTTTTTTTTTTTAAATAACCACTTATCAAAGCCGAAATAGCTTATGGTTAAACTTACAATTTCTCAGGTAAATTCGAAACTGTTGTCAAAACTTCCAACTTCACAACTCAACACTGTTGTCAAAACTTCTAGCTCTGCACTATTTCAAATGCCGTATATACTTTTACATAAACATATTTGTTATTTATTGCATAGACATATCTGTTATTATTTGCATAGACAAATTTCTCATTTAAATAGATGAAACTATTAAATTATAAATATAAATCAAAATAATATAATTTAAAACATTTTCATTTAATAAATTGTGGAATTTTCACAGGAATGCTAGCATTAAATTATTAGAATAGAATTATTTTGACTTTACAAATGTTAAGCAATAAAAATCATAAAATTATAAATTTCAATTTTTATGTGAGAAGCAGTCAGGCTTCGATTTGTTTTCAAATAAATATTGATATTTTAGACTTTGTATCGTCCAGCTTTATAAAAATTGATGTGTTGTGACAATAGGCATGTCTATGTGTTTACCATTTGGGTTGAATCGACTCAAAATTGTACAAATTGGATTTGGACTTTGGGGTGTTATTCTCAAAACATTTCAACCAACCTTGTTCAAGTGTGTCTCGTCGAACTAGGGAATGTCTATAAAATTTTAAACTAAGCCCTTGATTTAATTCACTGGGATAGAGGTTCCATCAGCCATGACTGGGTAGAAGTCAAGAAATTCATAATTATATTCTCAGTATCACTTACATTAAAAATCAACTTTTAAATTTCAGAAAACTGTCACCTAGAACTAAATATTACTTAGTACTTTATATGTCGCATCAGAGATTCATGTGAAATAAAGAACTTAGTTCAACATTCCATACGTATTCTGAATCCAATACGATGCATCTAAAGAAGACCGAAGATTACATCAGCCGAAACATTGTGATAACATCCAAGATGAAGACTGTAGTTCAAATGATCCAAAATTCCACAACAATAGTTTTCAAATTTAAAAAATGCTTTTGTTGTCTTATTTATCTTGAAATGTGCAGATTAATTAAAGTTATTTATATTGAAATGTGCAGATTAATTAAAGTTATTTATATTGAAATGTGCAGATTAATTAAAGTTATTTATATTGAAATGTGCAGATTAATTAAAGTTATTTATATTGAAATGTGCCGATTAATTAAAGTTATTCATATTGAAATGTGCAGATGAAAGGTATTTATATTGAAATGTGCAGATTAATTAAAGTTATTTATATTGAAATGTGCAGATGAAAGTTATTTATATTGAAATGTGCAGATGAAAGTTATTTATATTGAAATGTGCAGATGAAAGTTATTTATATTGAAATGTGCAGATGAAAGGTATTTATATTGAAATGTGCAGATGAAAGGTATTTATATTGAAATGTGCAGATGAAAGGTATTTATATTGAAATGTGCAGATGAAAGGTATTTATATTGAAATGTGCAGATTAAAGTTATTTATATTGAAATGTGCAGATTAAAGTTATTTATATTGAAATGTGCAGATTAAAGTTATTTATATTGAAATGTGCAGATTAAAGTTATTTATATTGAAATGTGCAGATTAAAGTTATTTATATTGAAATGTGCAGATTAATGAAAGTTATTTATATTGAAATGTGCAGATTAATTAAAGTTATTTATATTGAAATGTGCAGATTAAAGTTATTTATATTGAAATGTGCAGATTAAAGTTATTTATATTGAAATGTGCAGATTAATTAAAGTTATTTATATTGAAATGTGCAGATTAATTAAAGTTATTTATATTGAAATGTGCAGATTAATTAAAGTTATTTATATTGAAATGTGCAGATTAATTAAAGTTATTTATATTGAAATGTGCCGATTAATTAAAGTTATTCATATTGAAATGTGCAGATGAAAGGTATTTATATTGAAATGTGCAGATTAATTAAAGTTATTTATATTGAAATGTGCAGATGAAAGTTATTTATATTGAAATGTGCAGATGAAAGTTATTTATATTGAAATGTGCAGATGAAAGTTATTTATATTGAAATGTGCAGATGAAAGTTATTTATATGTAAATGTGCAGATGAAAGGTATTTATATTGAAATGTGCAGATGAAAGGTATTTATATTGAAATGTGCAGATGAAAGGTATTTATATTGAAATGTGCAGATGAAAGGTATTTATATTGAAATGTGCAGATTAAAGTTATTTATATTGAAATGTGCAGATTAAAGTTATTTATATTGAAATGTGCAGATTAAAGTTATTTATATTGAAATGTGCAGATTAATGAAAGTTATTTATATTGAAATGTGCAGATTAATTAAAGTTATTTATATTGAAATGTGCAGATTAAAGTTATTTATATTGAAATGTGCAGATTAAAGTTATTTATATTGAAATGTGCAGATTAATTAAAGTTATTTATATTGAAATGTGCAGATGAAAGGTATTTATATTGAAATGTGCAGATTAAAGTTATTTATATTGAAATGTGCAGATTAAAGTTATTTATATTGAAATGTGCAGATTAATGAAAGTTATTTATATTGAAATGTGCAGATTAATTAAAGTTATTTATATTGAAATGTGCAGATTAAAGTTATTTATATTGAAATGTGCAGATTAAAGTTATTTATATTGAAATGTGCAGATTAAAGTTATTTATATTGAAATGTGCAGATTAATTAAAGTTATTTATATTGAAATGTTCAGATTAAAGTTATTTATATTGAAATGTGCAGATTAAAGATTAAAGAACAGATTTTTAAGATGACCACAATACATTTGCTTCATTGTTGCATATTCATTTGTGACAGTTAAAGATATGGGTTGCATATTCATTTGTGACAGTTAAAGATATGGGTTGCATGGAGACAATTGATAGAAGAATGATATGATGGATGTGTAATGAGTTTTAAAGACAGGCTTAGATCCAAGACGACCTCAAAAGGTTACTTTGGAAGTCAATTTCTTAAAGCTGTCCACCACATGCCAGCATGTAAAACGTACATTAAACCAATGATGATAATGATTTGTTTAACTTCTGACAAGAATATAAAATATGATATGCATATATAAAATAGGATATATGCATATAAAATAGGATATACGTATATAAAAATAAGAGAAAATCTACTGATGGCAAGTGATAAGAATAATACAAAAAATAAAAAGGTCTTACTCACCTGTCATGGCCGCTATCTGAGATTGTTTCAGTCCAACCCGATTTACAAAAGCTTTGATTTCTTCATACATTTTTGTCATCCCTTGCCTGGAATCAAGACTGTATAACCTTTAGGATCAACGCACAAAAACAAAGAATTAAAACACACAAAAGATGAACAAATCAAAATTTCTAAAAATATATTCCTCACAAATGCATATCAAAGAAAAAAAGCATTTATAGGCAAATGGAAAAATTAAAAATAAAAGTCATGTCATTTTTAGTTTTTTTTTTTTTTTTTTTTTTTTTTCATTAAAAAAATATTTAATCATTCCTAAATGGAGTCACATGAACAAACATATGGAACCTGGAGAAAAGTCTTGATAATTCAGATGTTGACTATATGAGCTTGTTAGAAACAGCAGTATTGATGAATGTTGATCTCAATTAGACAAAAATGAACAAATCAGCAGCTTCTTTCAGCCAATCACAGAAGCAAGCACTCCAAATTCCTGTGTATACTATAAAAAAACAAATCTTTTTGTTACATATTTTTCTTTCAGGAACAACACATGCATACAACAGATTCTACCTAGCTATTTCACAGTTCAAAAGCTCTTAGTAATAGCACACATATGGCAAAAAGCAACAACATTTACACACTGCTAACAGAGTTCCCTTGTACAAGTTTATATGTGCACTCTCTCACAAACAAAACAGGCACACTAATATGCACACACACACACACACATCTTAATATCCCATTTACACATAACAGAAATGAATATGTTCACTCAATACCTTCCTAAATGCTAAAAATTCCACTTGGAATGTTCCTTGAACTCTGAGCTTTGATTCATTGCCATTTTAATTTGCGTTGTCTTAACAAGATGGCAATAAACATTATTTTTGTATTGATAGATGGTCATTTCTTTCTTTTAATATTATCTTTTCCCTTCACAATGTATTATCATTGTAAATGCTTGCATTATTGAAGGGCACTGATTGTACATTCGGTTTCATGCCGACAATACTAGTTGTTTATGCTTGTACAAGTTATATGCTGGCAAAGTACTTTCTTTTTCTTCTACATAGAGTTATTGATAGATTATCCATCGAAAACACTTTGCATGGAGGGTACCTTCTGCTGAACTATTTGTACAGTTTTCCTGCTTTTCAGGAGTCAGATCAAACAAACATTGATTCTATCAGCAAATGATCGCAGTCATCAAACTAACCACTTTGTACCTGAGAACTACGCACAGTCAACTAGGACGGGGCAAACCTATCCTCATATGAATATGATTGGGCTAAAACAGATGATTATTTATTATTTTTAAATTAAGCTTAGCTTAAACTTCAGTCCACAAAAAAGAATAACTGCACAAAGCATGATATTTGCTATCATAACTTTATTACAAGGGGGAACAATAAAATTAAAAAAAGACGACATGATTCCATTTCCATTTGATGAAAATGCTTTATTTTTGTTGCAGACCATCTACTAGTTGGCCAGTTGTGTACAAATCCCAAGAGCGATGGGAGCCTTCTCTCATGTTTGAAAATGACACAATGTTCAACGAGCGAGATCGGAGATGTGTCACTGTACAACTCATGCTTTCTACCGATCCAAGTTATGACAACAGGATCATTGCCAGCACTCTCAAAATACAAATCCGGACAGTTCAACGCTTGAGGGTACAGCTCAATGCATTGGACGACCCATGGTTATGGTCTTTGGTGCGGTTTCAAGTGAGGGTCACATCATGCCACCTCACATCTTCGAAGTCAGCTTGAAAGTCAACACCAAAGTGTGCTTGGATGTGCTGAAGAGATCCTGTAGTGCAATTGGGTGGCCGCTGGCAGACCCTGGATGTGGCAGTAGGACTTGGCGTTAGCCCACAAGTCCAAAGAGATCCAGGCTTGGTTATGACTTTGTACTCTTCTCAACTGCCCCCCCCCCTTATCCCAACCCAAAACTACTGGACTACTTTGTTGGTCATACGACCTCCCACAACACCAAAGACAGCCTGATTGCCACAATCTGCTGAGTATTCACCAAGCTCCCATCGGTGCTGCTGGAAAAGGCATGCTCTAGTTCTGGTCCAGTATCGAGGCAGAGATTGAGGTGAAGGTGGCTACATTGAATAGATGTCAGCTCTACTACATATTCAAGTTATCTGAATTGATTTTTTCAATAAAAGTTTAAAATAAAATTGTATTGTTGTTTTTTTTAAGGCGACAATTTCATCATTCTACCCTCTAGATACTAACTTTAACAAAACGTTGTTGTCCAAGATGCAGTGAAATAGTTTTAGTATTTAATTATTCTTTGTACATTTATTTAACTTAAACAAGAAAGAAATTATATTTTAGTTGTGAAGGAGATGAATCTTTTTTTCTTCATCTAAAATATGAGTTATTCCCGTTGTTGATTTTCGGTCATAATTGAAAAATGTTTTCATATTACCAGTTGTCCGAGTGGGACTGCATAATTATAAAAAAAAATTTTTAGCAAAGTACATTATTATATTGTCAATAATATGGTACGACAATAACAACTGAAGATTGGCTAGTAAGAATCAAAGTTTTGTCGATTTCTATTTATGTTATTTAGGTTCAACTTTTAAAATCTCACAAGAAAACTCGATTAAATGATGGAGTAAACCAGATTTTTGTATTTGGATTCTTTGGACTACTTGCAAGGATCCATGGCATAATGGATAAAGTACTTGGTAAAATTCAGCTGGAGGTTGAAGGTTCAGTCCTCAGTGCAAACGACACTCAAAATACAATTGCAAATTACTTAAGATTTCTACTAAGTCATGGCTGATGAAACAAGAGCATCCTACCTCCACAGATTAAATAAAGAGCTCTGTGCAGATTCCTGAGTTTGACAGAATAATTCCCGAATAAAGTCAAGGGTTATATTTAATCCCTGTATTCTTGGAGTGCTACTCATACTTTTCTGTATTTTTTTTCCGAATACAAAAAACTATGTGCAAAATAATCCTTAGCTGTTTATGCAGTTTACACATGTTATCCTTGTGTTTTATATTGAATGGTTTGCTAAGTCATCAATGATGCGGATCAATTCATCAGAGTAGAATCTGGGTCTTGTTTTCTCCTGCAGAAATTACATAGTCTGAGCACAAACCAGTTTCTTTTTGAATCATTTTTCTTGCATCATCTTTTTATCGTGTTATATTGATTTACTCATGTTTTGAAATCAATCTAACACGCGATACATTTTTAAATACCATGATATACCATTTATGTATTAACGTGTGATGGTTATGCAATATTGGTTAAAACTCATTTCAATTCTTATTTAGCAGTTGTTTCTCATCTCCAAAAATGGTATTCTGGGCCAACTACAAGTTGCTTTTTAACAGCACTCCAATATTGGTTCAATTCCTTTTTGATGGTTTTTGTTGATCATATTTATTTGTTCTATCCAATTACCTGAAATAAGAAAGGTTATCATTTGCATGTTGGCTTTCACTAAAGTGCTAATCAATTATGATTCTTAGATCTTTCTTCTGAGCCCCAAGACTTTTATATTTGTTTTGTGTCATTTTGTTTTAATGGTTTTGCCGATACATGTGGCAATATTAGACCCAGGCTTATTTTACCTGTAATCCTGTCACAAGGTTAATGTTTATCTCATATGTAGAAATAACAGCGCATTATCACGCACATTGTACATGTTAGATATTTACAATAGAAAACATTGATTATGTTTTAATCACCTTTAAACTTAGAAAACCAAGCATTTCTGGACAGTTTACTTACAGAAATTTTTTCATTATTTATAAATCTAGAAATAAAGCCAAATTTATGCTTTCTTTTTGCAAACATGCATGTGTATATATTTTGAGTTAGAAACTCAAAGAGAGAGAATAGAAAAGGGATAGAGAGAGAATAGAAAAGGGATAGAGAGAGAATAGAAAAGAGATAGAGAGAGAATAGAAAAGAGATAGAGAGAGAATAGAAAAGGGATAGAGAGAGAATAGAAAAGGGATAGAGAGAGAATAGAAAAGGGATAGAGAGAGAATAGAAAAGGGATAGAGAGAGAATAGAAAAGGGATAGAGAGAGAATAGAAAAGGGAGAGAGAAAGAATAGAAAAGGGATAGAGAGAAAGAATAGAAAAGGGAGAGAGAAAGAGAATAGAAAAGGGAGAGAGAGAGAATAGAAAAGGGAGAGAGAGAGAATAGAAAAGGGAGAGAGAGAGAATAGAAAAGGGAGAGAGAAAGAATAGAAAAGGGAGAGAGAAAGAATAGAAAAGGGAGAGAGAAAGAATAGAAAAGGGAGAGAGAAAGAATAGAAAAGGGAGAGAGAAAGAATAGAAAAGGGAGAGAGAAAGAATAGAAAAGGAAGAGAGAAAGAATAGAAAAGGGAGAGAGAAAGAATAGAAAAGGGATAGAGAGAGAATAGAAAAGGGATAGAGAGAGAATAGAAAAGGGATAGAGAGAGAATAGAAAAGGGATAGAGAGAGAATAGAAAAGGGATAGAGAGAGAATAGAAAAGGGATAGAGAGAGAATAGAAAAGGGATAGAGAGAGAATAGAAAAGGGAGAGAGAGAGAATAGAAAAGGGAGAGAAAGAGAATAGAAAAGGGAGAGAGAGAGAATAGAAAAGGGAGAGAGAGAGAATAGAAAAGGGAGAGAGAGAGAATAGAAAAGGGAGAGAGAGAGAATAGAAAAGGGAGAGAGAAAGAATAGAAAAGGGAGAGAGAAAGAATAGAAAAGGGAGAGAGAAAGAATAGAAAAGGGAGAGAGAGAGAATAGAAAAGGGAGAGAGAGAGAATAGAAAAGGGAGAGAGAGAGAATAGAAAAGGGAGAGAGAAAGAATAGAAAAGGGATAGAGAGAGAATAGAAAAGGGATAGAGAGAGAATAGAAAAGGGAGAGAGAGAGAATAGAAAAGGGAGAGAGAGAGAATAGAAAAGGGAGAGAGAGAGAATAGAAAAGGGAGAGAGAAAGAATAGAAAAGGGAGAGAGAGAGAATAGAAAAGGGAGAGAGAAAGAATAGAAAAGGGAGAGAGAAAGAATAGAAAAGGGAGAGAGAAAGAATAGAAAAGGGAGAGAGAGAGAGAATAGAAAAGGGAGAGAGAGAGAGAATAGAAAAGGGAGAGAGAAAGAATAGAAAAGGGAGAGAGAAAGAATAGAAAAGGGAGAGAGAGAGAATAGAAAAGGGAGAGAGAGAGAATAGAAAAGGGAGAGAGAGAGAGAATAGAAAAGGGAGAGAGAGAGAATAGAAAAGGGAGAGAGAGAGAATAGAAAAGGGAGAGAGAGAGAATAGAAAAGGGAGAGAGAAAGAATAGAAAAGGGAGAGAGAAAGAATAGAAAAGGGAGAGAGAAAGAATAGAAAAGGGAGAGAGAAAGAATAGAAAAGGGAGAGAGAAAGAATAGAAAAGGGAGAGAGAGAGAATAGAAAAGGGAGAGAGAGAGAATAGAAAAGGGAGAGAGAGAGAATAGAAAAGGGAGAGAGAGAGAATAGAAAAGGGAGAGAGAGAGAATAGAAAAGGGAGAGAGAGAGAATAGAAAAGGGAAAGAGAGAGAATAGAAAAGGGATAGAGAGAGAATAGAAAAGGGATAGAGAGAGAATAGAAAAGGGATAGAGAGAAAGAATAGAAAAGGGAGAGAGAGAGAATAGAAAAGGGAGAGAGAGAGAATAGAAAAGGGAGAGAGAGAGAATAGAAAAGGGAGAGAGAGAGAATAGAAAAGGGAGAGAGAGAGAATAGAAAAGGGAGAGAGAGAGAATAGAAAAGGGAGAGAGAGAGAATAGAAAAGGGAGAGAGAGAGAATAGAAAAGGGAGAGAGAGAGAATAGAAAAGGGAGAGAGAGAGAGAATAGAAAAGGGAGAGAGAAAGAATAGAAAAGGGAGAGAGAAAGAATAGAACAGGGAGAGAGAAAGAATAGAAAAGGGAGAGAGAGAGAATAGAAAAGGGAGAGAGAGAGAATAGAAAAGGGAGAGAGAAAGAATAGAAAAGGGAGAGAGAAAGAATAGAAAAGGGAGAGAGAAAGAATAGAAAAGGGAGAGAGAAAGAATAGAAAAGGGAGAGAGAAAGAATAGAAAAGGGAGAGAGAAAGAATAGAAAAGGGAGAGAGAAAGAATAGAAAAGGGAGAGAGAAAGAATAGAAAAGGGAGAGAGAAAGAATAGAAAAGGGAGAGAGAAAGAATAGAAAAGGGAGAGAGAGAGAGAATAGAAAAGGGAGAGAGAAAGAATAGAAAAGGGAGAGAGAAAGAATAGAAAAGGGAGAGAGAGAGAATAGAAAAGGGAGAGAGAGAATAGAAAAGGGAGAGAGAGAGAATAGAAAAGGGAGAGAGAGAGAATAGAACAGGGATAGAGAGAGAATAGAAAAGGGAGAGAGAAAGAATAGAAAAGGGAGAGAGAGAGAATAGAAAAGGGAGAGAGAGAGAATAGAAAAGGGAGAGAGAGAGAATAGAAAAGGGAGAGAGAGAGAATAGAAAAGGGAGAGAGAAAGAATAGAAAAGGGAGAGAGAAAGAATAGAAAAGGGAGAGAGAAAGAATAGAAAAGGGAGAGAGAGAGAATAGAAAAGGGAGAGAGAGAGAATAGAAAAGGGAGAGAGAAAGAATAGAAAAGGGAGAGAGAAAGAATAGAAAAGGGAGAGAGAAAGAATAGAAAAGGGAGAGAGAGAATAGAAAAGGGAGAGAGAGAGAATAGAAAAGGGAGAGAGAGAGAATAGAAAAGGGAGAGAGAGAGAATAGAAAAGGGAGAGAGAGAGAATAGAAAAGGGAGAGAGAGAGAATAGAAAAGGGAGAGAGAAAGAATAGAAAAGGGAGAGAGAAAGAATAGAAAAGGGAGAGAGAGAGAATAGAAAAGGGAGAGAGAGAATAGAAAAGGGAGAGAGAAAGAATAGAAAAGGGAGAGAGAAAGAATAGAAAAGGGAGAGAGAGAGAATAGAAAAGGGAGAGAGAGAGAATAGAAAAGGGAGAGAGAGAGAATAGAAAAGGGAGAGAGAAAGAATAGAAAAGGGAGAGAGAAAGAATAGAAAAGGGAGAGAGAAAGAATAGAAAAGGGAGAGAGAAAGAATAGAAAAGGGAGAGAGAAAGAATAGAAAAGGGAGAGAAAGAGAATAGAAAAGGGAGAGAAAGAGAATAGAAAAGGGAGAGAGAAAGAATAGAAAAGGGAGAGAGAAAGAATAGAAAAGGGAGAGAGAAAGAATAGAAAAGGGAGAGAGAAAGAATAGAAAAGGGAGAGAGAAAGAATAGAAATGGGAGAGAGAAAGAATAGAAAAGGGAGAGAGAAAGAATAGAAAAGGGAGAGAGAAAGAATAGAAAAGGGAGAGAGAAAGAATAGAAAAGGGAGAGAGAAAGAATAGAAAAGGGAGAGAGAAAGAATAGAAAAGGGAGAGAGAAAGAATAGAAAAGGGAGAGAGAGAGGCAAGTACAAACAGAGAAGTGTAAAAAAAAAAAAAGTGACAAAGAAAAAATCTTTCAAAGCAGAAACTTAACTCACTTCATGAATTCTTGTAAATCTTCAACTTCAAGTTCTTGGTTATTTTCCAGGCTTAAACCTAACTGCGAATCCTCCATTCCGCTACTGGACATGGCGGCAATAGAATCGTTGACCCGTGAAACTGGAGAATTATGAGGTCCTGTTATGGAATTTGGCATAGTTGAATTCTGATTCACATTCAAAGAGGAATGGTTCTCTGAAAACGAAAGTGGTCTTGGACCCACCAAAGACATGGAATTGTGCATAGAGTTATGCGCCCTTTGAATGTGGTTATTACTTTCCTGCATTGACTCTTCATGGTTAGTTTCAATACTCTCCTCACGAGGGCGCTTGTTGCTCGGAGGTTTGAGGTCTGTCTGTCCGTTGTCTGACTGAGGTGAGGATGATGAAAATGAAGGCCGTGAGCCGGAATAAAGGGGGTACTGTCCATTGGACCGAGAGAGCAGTATCGAGTGGCCATGGCTAGCACTGTTCGATGAATGTGCAAGAGGTGGTTGACCGACTGACACTGATGCAATGGATACTGCTTGGAGAGAAGATTGCTGGTTTATTGTGGGGGAAGCACTGCTGGAGGGAACGGTGTAGAGATGTCCTAGTTCTTGGTCAATCCGGTCGAAGCGCTCAAAGGCTTCAACTACTTGTTCCTTGGTAATGCCGCTGTTGCGTAATCGGCGAATGAGCTCAATTTGTTCAATTGTAAACATTGGATAATTTGTTCCTGATGTCGACTGCAAAAAAATAAAATAAAAATTAAGTAAATGAAACACACAAATTGAAATTGAGTCTGAAATTAAAATTTACGCAAGCAAAAAACAAAACACTAGCTACAATGGCAGTTTTTTTAAATGGTTCATTCAAACAATTTTCCCATCAATTTTTAATCAAAACACAATTACTAATGGGTCACCACTTAGAAAGGTCAAAGAGTCACTTGAGGACAAGGATACTTGAGACGGAATACTTGTTGAAAAAAAATTAATATTATAGTAGTATTCAAAATAATAGAATGAACTATGCTTGTAAATGAAAAAGTAATCAAAAACAAACATAACAAGTAAATGTTACCAAATGCAAGATAAATTACTCTTCTACCACTTGGGATAGTGGTCCTAGGTAGCCATACTTATAGATTTTGGGGAAGAGTTTGAGGTAATTTCATGGGGATTAAGTACTGTAGTAATTGTTCTAAGTGGGGGTATTTGGTTTTTTAGGGTATTATAGATCCGTTTAGGCAGAAGGCTATATTGGGGCGTCATACTCCAAGGTATATGTCTATGCACATAAGGCACTGGTCAGTTATACAGTTCAATACGTACTTACTTGTGCGGGTGTAAATCCACATAGTTATATGTAAACAATTTCCCCGTGTTTAATCGTGGAGGTTGCATGTAGGGTGTGCTGGGGTTGGGCGGGTGAGTTTGGCTAGGGGGAGGAGAATCAATGCCGATTATTGGGTGGTTATGTGGGGTAAGGTTATGCAGTGTTTAGAGTTGGTGGTGATTGAGGGTATGTGTCATTTTGTTGGATTTAGGGGGATTCTTAGGGGGAGGGGGTAAGGTGATGTAGGGGGGAGGGAGAATTGGTTAAGGGGGTTTAGTTAAGTATATGTTATGGTAATTTGGTGTATGTGGTAGGTGGTTGTATTAGGTGTATAATTTAGGGGATTTAAGGTGGTGTTGTCTAAGGGATGTTTTAGAAAGGTGTATAGTTGCTAAGGAGGTGGGATTTGTAATGCCTACAGTTTATGGTGGTTTCCTGTTTTTTGTTTAGTAATTTGTCTGTCTTCAAAATTGGAGATAAGGAGTTTCTCGTTTAGGCAGAGGAGACATGGGGAGTTTAGGGATTTTCATGTGCTAGATTTTCTAAGGATTTCCCATTTAAATGGGAAATCCTTAGAAAATCTTTGTGTGTATGTGTGTGCGCATATGTGTATGTGTGTGCTCGTATGTATGTGTGTGCTCGCGTGTACGGTCCCAGGCTAACCTTCTCAAAGCACTTAACAACAAATAAAAATCAAATAGATAAACCGAATCATAGCCCCCCCCCACCACACAACCTAAGCAAACACCCAACAGGTCAAGACATACTTATCAAGAAATCATCTCATTAACGAGACGCCAACAACCTAAACCTTAGAACTCGAAATTTAAAGTAACCCCCCTCTTCTTACCCCTACATGTATCTCTATGTCCTTAGCCACGCCAGAGATGAACTTCCCAGACCCCCCACAACTACCTAATGTTCCTGAACTCCAAAACTAAAGCACTACCGACCTACCAAGCATCCCCCCACCTTCTCCCTTTTTCTTTTTCCACTTTTCTCGCACCCCTCCCCTGACATCATTCATTCTTTCATTCCACCATAAACAAACATTTCGGTAAAGTCTGAGGAGGCTACATGACGGCCAAAAAACGGTCGTGTAGCTGAAACAATAATGTAACTAAACAGAAAAAAAAAAACGGTAATAAAAAATAAAAATAATATATATATATATAAAATATACTATAATATATATTTTTTCAATATATATATATATATATATATATATATATAGTGGAGATGGTAATTAATAAAAACTGAAGAAAGTGCTCAATACTGTCGTAGAGCAAATATGCGTTTTATTTTTTATTACCGTATCTTTCTGTTAAGTTACATTATTGTTTCGGCTACTCGGCCGTTTTTTTGACCGTCTGTAGCATCTTAAGACTTTACAGGTTTTTCTGTAAAAGTCTGAGGACGTTACAGACGGCCAAAAAAACAGCCGAGTAGCTGAAACAATAATGTAACTTAACAGAAAGATACGGTAATAAAAAGTAAAACGTGTATATATATATATATATATATATATACACACACACACACACACACAATCATGTAATTAATAGAAGTTTACTAGGCAAATATAAATGTAAGCTTCAGTCCAATAAATGTATTAATATATAGATATTATCCCAACCATTGGATTAAACCAGTCCAGTTTTAAATTCTTTTTTCTCCCACCACCACTGACAAATTTTATACGAACATTACTTCAAAAAATTATTTTACACAAACACTATGTGCAAACATTCTTTGGAATTCCATTCCAGGTCACTGCTTCCCCAACTGTACTGACATGCATAAGTTCAAGTGCAACGTGAACCAACATCTCGCTGCCCAAATCCCTACATAGTACCCCAGTAGATGTTTCCCCTGATAGTAGCCCCCTACACCAAAGTGGCAATGTGCCTTGTTTGGGATGAAAATGTAATAAAAAAAATTAAAAAAAATTATTTATTATACATTTTATGACCACCATCATAAAATGTAGTTTCGGAAACCAACAGATTCTAGCTCCGCTATACATATATAATATGCTAACCAGTTTCTACTCTCTGACAAGAAGAACCTCACATTCTTTGAAACTCCACGGAATAAGGATATTTCAACACTTTTTTTTATTGGGGCTATTCTGTCAAAAAAAAAAAAAAATTGTCCATATAAATTTCTGATTCGCAATTTTTTTTTTATTTAAGCTTTTTATCTATCTATCTATATATAATATTTATGTCTCGGAAGTAGAGTGAAAAGCATATCTTATTTTTCTTTTATTAATATTATTGGAATCTTTTCTTTATTCCTTGTACACATTTTTGTGAATTATTCCATGGATTTCTGTCTTTGGATTATTATGGACTATCTTCTTCCAAATATGGGATTTCCTGGAATTTCACTTGTACAAATGGAAATTCTTTTAACTTTCTTGAAGATTTACATTTGGATTGTACCATCACTGGATTTTTTATTTTCCACCAGACTATCCATTCATGTGTAATCACCTTTTTCTTCATTATATTCCCTCTGCTTCACTTTTTTTGTTTTCAAGTAAGATCTTTGACTTACTTGTTGTTTCATCAAATACTTCTGCATGCAAAATCCGATCCCGCATTTTGCTAATTCCTACCCTCTGATGAGAAGGAAAGTATTTCTTCGAAACTCCGCGGATTAAGGACTATCCATTTATCTAGTGTTTCCTTTTCAGATTAAATGGGTACTCCTGCAGTATTTTACCCACCGATTTCACGATCTTAGCCGAGCGTTGATCGACATCCGTCGTAAAACGCCGGAACATGGCGAGCGGTACGATACTCTATCAGCCAATCAGGGCGCTTCAAACGAACGCGCAGCAGACGAATAATTTTCTTTGAAATTACACACATAGCGTTTCATTTCAGTTATTTTATTGTTTCAAAGTAAAAATACACAGCCTTTCATTTAAGCTATTTAATTTAGCGATAAAAAAAAAAAAAAACCGGGAGCTGTTGGAAACATACGCGAATTTATGTGGAGACAAAAATTTTGACACAACCCTTTTGTCTCCATAATAAATCAAATCGCGGAAGGCTACCCGGTTTGGGAAGGAGCTTCTTCTTTCCACATCCTCTGAAAACCCTTTGCTCCCTACTTTGCCTCTACAGTCAGTAGAAAATCTTCCAGTCGGAACTAAAGATAAACAGTAATTGTTGTCCCCCCCCCTACAAACATTACTGAAAAAAAAAACATTGTTGTTACTGTTTAATAACGTTTTGTTAAAAACAAACAAAAAAAAAACATTGAAGTGTTTATTACTGTTGCTTACCCCCCCCCCCAAAAAAAAGGTATCGGAAAACAAAATGAACCAAAAAAAAATATATATTCAACAAAATAAATTTATTTTACTTTAAAAAAAAACTTACGGTAAGTGTTTGTGATTTATTTTATCCAAATTTTTTGTATTAATTTTATCCATTTTGTTGTGTGTGTGTGTGTGTGTGTGTGTGTGTGTGTGTGTGTAATATCTTTTCCTTGTAATGTTGTTGCTAATTCACATACTTTTTAGCGTTCTTGCACCGTAGCTCCGAATTCTCGGCTTTCGTCGGCGTTAACGCCGAAAGCGTTCGTCAACGCTCGGCTAAGATCGTGAAATCGGTGGGTAAAATACTGCAGGAGTACCATTAAATGTTTTTAACTCATTTCAAAGTGTTTTTTAACATATTTTATTTACTGTTTATTCATATATATATATATATATATATATATATATATATATATATAAATACTTACTACTGTGTCTTGAACCTTTATTTCAATTTCAATCAAAATCCATTAAAGACTTAATTTCAAGAAAAATTTCTAAGATTTGAGGCTTAAGCTTAAGAAATTGAAATCCAGAAAATCTTGCTTAATTTCATGTAAATCAGAAATATTTTCAAGTAGGAGGTCATGCCTATAATAGGCTATTTAACAACTGTTTAAAATATTTCAGAGAAACTGAAATTTGGGGAATATTAACTAATATGGTTAAAATTTTATCGAAATTAAAAATAAGAATTTTTCTAAACTTCATATTATTTACAGTTAAAAACCGTTCTTTAAATTTATAATTTGTTATAATTAGTTTTAGAGTTTATTCATGCAAACATTTATAAACACACACACCCATATATGCATGCTTATATAATTGAAAATATCGTTGACATCACAAAAGGTAAATGGTGAAGAGTAATGAGAGAAGGCAAATGACAAAAATAATTAAAACAAAGAGAAAGAAAGAAGAGAGGAAAAACTTACACATAATAAAAAAAAAAGACCTGGCCCAATAGATCACGGGTGAATTAGTGAGCATGTGTATGCATATAGATAAAAATCCATTTGTTCAAGGGGGGGAAAAAAAAAAAAACGGGTTAAAATCCAACTGTGGAAGCTGACAAATATTTTAGAAATAATATTGTTAGAAAAAAATGGGGACTTATCAGCCATTTTTCCATAATAATTCATCAATAATTTGGAGTTGTATATATATATTGCTGATCTATTGCATCCAATCACCATCTCTTCAAATGATTCATATGATAATTACACAAGACAACAATAGATTAAAATTCAAAAACTAGCAGGGAAACTATGTTACACACTTTCAATACTTTTGTTATCGAAATCAGTGAAAACAACTGTTTTTTAATTAAATTGATTGATTTAGAGATCCACGACAGGAAGCTTCACGTGCCTCCTCACAGTGACAGTCTACAATACATTATAGTCTACATTGCACTGTAGAGAACCTACCGTTAATTTTATAAAATTATTCTTTATATATAACGGCTTGAATTAAAGTTTAAAATGCAAAAGTCAAGTATCAGGTTTCAATTGTGCTCTAAACAGAAACATTAATTTCGAACATGCCTCTGTCATATCAAAGAATTTACTGTAGATTTTATATGCTGGACCCTTCTGCTTGTGCGGTGATAAAACTTCTCAAATGCACTTGTGATGTTAGACAGCATAAAAAAACTTTGATCAAAATTGGACTATTCCTTCTTTAAAGGGATTTTTCGATTATCGATACTTATCAGAGGTATTCCGATATAAAACTTATCTAAAAACACTTCCAGACACATGAAGTACATTTGTGTAAAATTGACCCATCGATTTGAACTCTACAGGGAATGAACACACACACACGTTTTTTCTATACAAGTATAGATAAAAGTCTCTTTGCTATCAATAGTCAGAAGTACAAAATTAAAATTAATACTTTCATTACTTATACACATCATAGTGATTCCCAATAAAGCTGACAGTGATATGTGATCAGAAGGAGAAAGAAGCAAGCCTAGTTGAAGTTAGTGGACCCAATGGAGCTGAAAGGGAAAAGAAAAGGGTGTTGCGGGTCAGTCTCCGGGAACAATCGACCCAACAACTAACAAGGTAGACACGGGCAAAAAGTAAACAGCAAAAAAGGAAAGACACAGGTTGTTTGGTTAAAGACGAGGGTTCGCCTTTTATTTGCAAAGGAAGCGAAAAAATCATATGATCTGGATGCTGGTTGTCCGGAAGGTCACTCGTTACCGGAGGCTAAGGTCTAGAGGTCTGGAACAGGTACTCTAGACATAGTTTGGTTTAGGGTTGCTCGCCAAGTCTGGAATGATTGGTTGGACGTCAGGGCGATCCGGAACGGACAGTGGACACTGAGAACATGAGGTCAGTGTTAAGGAATGGACGACACTGAGAACATAGGATCAGTGTTAAGGTACGGACGACACTAAGAATGTAGGGGTCAGTGTTAAGGAATGAATGGTCGGTGGGGAGCTAGGTGCAGGCGAGGTTGCAAGCGAGTGTTGCAGGCCGGAAGAACAAGTTGCAATCAAGTTTGCAGACCGGAGGAGCGAGGTGCAAGCAAGGTTTCAGGCCGGAGGAACAAAGTGCAAGCGAGTGTTGTAGGCTGGAGGAGTGAGGTGCAGGCGAAGTTGCTGGAAAGCTGCAAGAGGAGCTGGAAGGCACTAATGGCTGGAAGGCTGCAGGAGTGGGTTGGAGGCACTGGAGTGAGCTGGAAGCACCAAGAGCTGGAAAGGCTGCAGGAATGAGGAGGAAGCTGCTGGAGTGAGCTGGAAGCGCTGGAAACTGGGAGTGAAGTTTGCTGCTGGTGGGTCTCAGGAGGCAAGCAGTAGTGAATCGCATTAGTAGAAAAACTTATTAGCCCTGATAAGAGCTGGTTGTTTAGCCCTGATAAGAGCTGGTTGTTTAGCCCTGGTAAGGGCTGTTTGAACTGCTGCCGAGATGGCTGCTGCTGTTGGGATTCCTTTGGCTGGTGGATTCGGTCGACGTGACTGGTAGCATCAGTCATCGTTTCAACTCCCCGGCCAGGTCTGGCGCCCGGCCGAAAACTGACCTGACTGGGCTGAAATGGGCTGTATTCATTTGGGAGGAGTGATTTTAGTGGTATCACTCCCAATAAGACAAACAAACGACTAATTCCAGAACGAAATTTATGCAATCTAAAGTAGCTTGGGAGTTTGTTGATTCCATTTAAATTAATTTTGTCTAAAAAGTAAAAAGTCCATTGCCTGAATTATTGGCATTTTGTTTGACATATTTGAATTCTGACGTGCGCAGAGGAGAAAGAAAGGGAAGGTAAATGTGTATGTTGAACCCGGATATGTTCATACGTTTAGCTGGCGTTAGCCTATCGCGTCCTTTGTTTAAGGGAAGGGAAGGTGATGAAAAACAGCGGTGTGTGAAGAAAGAAAGAAAAATGGAGGCGGTGATTTGAAACCACGACAAGGGTTTCAAAATAAATTGGAATTTAGGAAGATCTCTATCATTCCAGGAGCAACAATCGGACTCATGAAAAAGAATTTCAAAAACTAGCAAAGAAACCCAATGACTCCAACATGGAGAGATGAAAAAGGAACCAAAATTATATGTTCGACATTCCATCTTCAGGATGATTGATTTGAAGAAATAAAATATCATTACAATATTTGAAAATATATTTGTTGTGTTTATAACGTGAAATGGATGTTTTTGTTCTATTTCCCAATAAAAAAATAGCCGTTATCATTCAAAGTGTGTATTAGTATTTATGACGTGGAGTGAGTGAATTTTTTTTTAATGACATAAAGCGATTAGAATTTAAAAGATACTTTTCTGTTCGTTTTTGAGGGAGGGGTGAATATAGTTGTTAAAAGTAAAAATGTTGGCTGTGAAGTGTTTTTATTAATTGATTTTTATTTTATCATCGATATTATTCTCTGTGGTGTCAGTTAACTTGTTTAATTACATTTGGGTTTGTAAGAAGTGCTGATTCAAAAAAGTCTTTATCGAAATTTATTTAAAATGTATTTAATAATTTTAGCTTGTTTAAAGTTAAAAGAATGACCATACCATAAACACTATACACACTTTGAATGCTAACGGCTATTTTTTAATTTGGTAAGAGAACAAAAGCACTTACATTACAAATACATTTTCATTTTTTTAGT
This sequence comes from Euprymna scolopes, assembly GCF_053919585.1. Taxonomy (NCBI): domain Eukaryota; kingdom Metazoa; phylum Mollusca; class Cephalopoda; order Sepiida; family Sepiolidae; genus Euprymna; species Euprymna scolopes. The sequence goes on from NC_136515.1 coordinate 34,924,808, forward strand.
CTTGAAAGAAAGACAAAAAACGTTGATAAAAAATTTTGGTTTATTTTTATTTCATCTATCCTTTTATATATATACTAGCAATAGTACCAGCCGTTTACTGGGTTCAAAAACAGCCTACAGAAAATGGACTTTGATTCATGAAAGTATGACAGGTTATGAAAAGGAAGGGTTGTAAAGAGATAGCTTCGAATTTGGGGTATCAAAACCAAAGCAAAATATAATGAAAGTAAAAATAAAATAGATAAACCCCATAATTTATTATACCATACCTGTTCACGCTGAAACACTTATCACAATATTCTGTGGATCTATATTAAAGAACCTTGTTAAACTCTGTGACATATTTCCATTCTATACTTTGTGGACCAGGCGTGTACGCAAACTCCACAATTTAATGAACCACCATCTGCCTGATAAAACATACCCATTCCTGTGTCTCGATACATCTATCATTATATGTGATCAGTTTTCTATAATAGTCAGTCATATAGGAGCCTATTCGTGACCAAACACACACACAGACGTTCAGCTTTATATTATAGATATATATATATATCTATAATATAAAGCTGAACGTGTGCGTGTGTCTGGTCACGAATAGGCTCCTATATGGTTGACTATTTTAAAAAACTGATTACAAATAAAACAACATATTCAAAATGATTGGGCAATAAACGTATACAAAACCAAATGTTATATAAAACATGTATCAATTATACAAACAAAATACATATGCAAAAAAAATGTAATGAATGCACAGAAAATGTGTAAAATAACTTTAAGAAATCTATCAATAATTATTTCGATATTATTTATAGCATTATGATGCTAAAGAAGATAGACATGTTTTTCAAGGCTCTGTGAATTCATTGTTCTTTTTTCATCTTTGTTTTAATGATTACAATGTACGCCCATCCACAAAAAGAAAAAGTTTATACTTGATGAAAAATGCCTCAAACAAACAAAAACAAGTCAGAGTTGTTTTTATAAGAAAGAAAAAAAAAAAACGATCATTATTTAATTTTTCATTACGGGTATTTTTTTTTTTTTTTTTTTTTTTTTGTTAAAGTCTTAAGTTAGTCAGCCATATTTAACAGCGTCGGGAAACTCAAAAAAGTTTGACACGAACTCTAAAGCTCCAACTCCTTGATTTTACATTCTTATAACAGGTAACAATGCATACATACAGAAAACGCGCACACAAACTGACAAAAAAATACAATAACAATTAAACACAGGAAATATTAGTCAAAATAAGATACAAACATATAGTCTATACACATATTGAATACAAACATCTTCCCAATTCTATAGACGTCTATAGCAAAGAAATGCTTTAAATTCAGTAGAAATTAAAAAAAAAATAAATACAATCTTGGATTACAGCATGAGGAGCAGACAAACATACAAAAGCACAAAACACACATTCAAGTCATCAAAAACACACACTATCATATACAAAAACATAAGCACATTCATAAAATCAGGCATATGCAACTGTATGCATAAAGAAAATACTTCAAGAAATGTCTGCACACTTATACCTCCTGCTCCCCTCAGCTATAAGTGGGACAAAAAAAAGAAAAAAAGATACAGAAATAAGAACTTCAGAAAGAAATGAATATACAGAAGAAAGGAAAAGGAAAAAAAGGAAGTGGGCAGAGGGGGAGCAAACTGACCAGTGAATTGGTTGCGGCAGAAGCAATAGATCTCCCCAAGCAGGAATTTAGTTTCTATTAAGTTGAAAGTCCGGCTCTGGCCTAAGACTAGCATATTTTGTGTGAATCAGTAGAAGTGGTAGGCTTGAAAATTGCATCACAAAGAAATGAAAGAATTAAAAAAACATAAGGGGGGGGGGCGTCAACGTAAAGTGAAACTGAAAGTAGAAATTAATTGGAGAGAAATTAAATAATTAAGTGAAAGACTTGATGAATAGAAAGAAATTATGTAATTAAACGAATGCTTAATCGAAAAGAAAGGGGGGATACATTTCAAAAGAGGAAATGAGGGAGATGACGGGGAGGGGGAGAAACTGCTGAAATCTTGACCAAGTGAAATTAGATAACAATCAGTATATTAAAGGAAGAAAATATAAAAATATACATGGCACATAAATATGTATTTAAGATGCCAACATGTTTAGTAGATGATAACAATAGATACAGATGAGTATTTTTCACCTGGAGAGAAAGATTATACACACACATATTATGGTTTTAAGATTACAGAGATTAGCAGAACCTGTGGAAATTGTAAAGTTGTATTCTTCATCTGTTGTATATCGCTGCTGTGCTTTTAGCTGCAGCTATATAGATGCCCGGCATGAATAAAAACCCTATAATATTATTATACTACCTTTGTTAAAAGTGAAACAACCTTACAAAGTACTCTGGTTAACATAGCTTTAGAACATATCTGGTGTGGAGGGGGGGGGGTCCATCGCCAAAACTTTTGCAAGAGTTTGACATATTTCCATTCTTTGGAATAATATTCTGTGATCTACATTCGCACCAGACGGTGCAAATGTAGATCACAGAATATTATTGAACTATCAACAGAACTGATACTACATTTTGATCCTAGCTTGAAGGACAAGAAAGTGTATTTTAGTATTTTTTGGATTCATCAGACTACTGTTCTCATCTTGAGTATGATTTTCACAACGTTTCGGTTAATGTAACCTCCGACCTTCTTCAGGTGTATCTTGTCAAACTCTGGAATATTTCTGTCGAATTTGGGAATTTGGATGGAATTTCAAATGGAACTCTTTATTAACTTCATGGGGGTAGCATGCTCTTATTCTGTCAGCCATGACTGGATAGAGGTCCTAGATAATTCGCAGTTGTATTTTCGATCGCTCACACTAAAAACTAAACCTTCAACATCCAATCCAGGAGAATATCACTTTTACAATTTATTTTTCCAAAAACTCTAACCACTGTGCCATGAGTCTTTACGAAGTGTATTTTAGTTAGAGTTTAACATTCAACATAACAGTGAAATCAAAGAAAATTTTTTAAATTATGTAGATTGCATCTTCAGAGATCATGCGATCACGTATTTTTAAAAAAGGAGTGCTTATGTAAAAATATGAAATTGCCTTAGTATTTATATCAACAGTGCTCAACAGCTTAGTAAGTCTAAAAAAATACTTATTGCAAGTAAACTGCTATATCCAAGATCAACTGTAAACATTACTATTCAACAATACCTTTTATCAGCAAAAAAAATGGATACATCAACTTACAATTAGTAAATTATTAATTTCATTGTTGAATAGTGACAATAAAATATCCCCTTATTCATCAACCAATATATTTTACTGATTCTAATTAAACGTTGAACTTGCGCCTTATTTTTAAGTAGTTTAAACAAATGCTTATCAAGTTCAGCTATGCTGACTCAGCTCAATTCCATCATCTTTCCATCAATTTTAATAGCCAGGTCTTATTTTTGTTTCTTCTGAAATTTAAATTCTATTGACGTATGCATTATTAGTGGCCTGACAAGGCCACAGGAGAGACAACCGAAGCAGCAAAATTGAAGCTGGCCTGCAGGACACTATATAAATGTAGGCAAATTTTGATATATTTTATTGGTTTGAAAATACAGGTTCTTTCTTACCAATTGTCATAAAATTTTAACCCTAGAATAGTATTATAATCTTCAAAAAGCCTGCAAATGTTCATGTAGTTTTGTCTCTTAGAACCAAAGATATGAGTATTTCAATATGGCTACCAGTATATATATATATATATATATATATATATATATATATATATATACCACCTAGTTTGGCAATTTTATAAGTTCCAAATCTGTGACTATTGATCAGAATTTCACAAATGAAGACTCGTTGGAAGACTCGTTGTAGTGGGCTATGTGATATTTGCCCTTAAAGTGGTACATTGAGGGGATCATCCAACATCCAATGCCTGTCTGTTTTGGGCACTTTTTTACAGCCATAAAATGTTTCGCATATGAATTAAAAAATATCTGATATTAACCCAAAACCTCTGGCCTTGATGGAAGGGGGACTAAAACTGGCTATGGTTTCAAATGATCTGAAATAACAGCATGGGAGACTTTATTCCAAATATTTCTCATATGTCTCTTTAGTTTTCATACATAAAGTAAATTTCAGTGTATAAGGATTATTTGATACTAGAGATATTTATAATCGTACCCCATTTCCAAAAGGGAGGGGTGAGATATAACATGAGAAATACTTGAAACCAAGTCTCCCCTTGCTGTTATTTCAGATCATTTGAAACTATAGCAGCACGTTTTAGTCTACTCTCCATCAAGGCCAGAGGTTTTGGGGAAATATATATGATAGATAAAATAGTTATCCATGGATATTTGGACAGCTTTTGGAAATTAAGTTCTAAACTAACTTATTTCTGCCCAAGTTTTTATCGATCTACTTTTCTATCAATCCATTTATATTGTATGAAATACTTGTTGCAGAATGAGTTCATAATAATGTGATACTTTACCCTCTTTACTAAATATGCAAGAGTGAGGACCACACATTTTCTAATAAATAATCTCGCAGCATCAGAATGTCTTCCAGCTTATTCTTAAAAACTACAACTGTATTGCTGAATACTTTCCAATAAAATTTAAATAAAAAATAATTTTAATTTGTGATCATTGGACATTTCAAATGAATTTAAAAGGATTTTAGCCACATTTTCAAACTGAAAAATAAAATTAAAAACTCCTAAGTAATATTAGGTATTGACAAGCAATACAAAAATAAATGAAAGTAAAAAGCAACGCCGAGTATGTAGATTTAGTTAAAAAAATGTGTGTGCATTATCCATTAAATAAATGAAGTCAAATAATAAGAATCAGCATATTTATCAGAAATCCCAGCCAACCCCCACCCCACCATGTCTGCTGGATACATATAGCTAGTTCAACAATTAAATAGTCAACAAATTGCTCTAAATGAAAAGTTTGAACCCCTTTTCATTGCTGAGAAAAAGCCAGAATTTAACGTTTGAAAACAAATCTGCAACAATCATTATTGATTTTTTAAATTTTTTTTTTATGGCACAGGCAAGGTTTTGTGCCAGTTTTAAAGAAAAACAAAACAAAATACTTACAATAATAGAAATACCAATATTTGTGATTATTCGGACTACTATTCTCATCTTGGTTGTTATTTTCAACTTTCTTTTGATGTAACTTCTAACCTTCTTCAGGTGCATCATTTTAAATTTGGGAATGCCAAACTCTGGAATCTATATGTAATTTCTTTACTTATAGGTGAAACTAATAAAATAAATATCACTCAAAACTTCTATCCAATCATGGCTGATGAGACAAGAACAATCAAATCTCCACCTTCCAGTGAATAAAATAAAGGGTTCAGTTTCAAAATTCCCTATATCATTTCACATAATCAAAATTAGAATATATATTATTGCGCCATGTGGATAATATTGGTTAAATATGTATTATTGTGCTACGGATCCAAGTTCTAGGTATTGTATTCTCAAGTTTAAGATTCAATCCTCGATACGAGCGGTACTAAAAGTACAATCATGAATTACTTAAGACTTCTTGCCATCATGGCTTCAAAATTCTTTCAAGTTAAAAAAATGCACTTGAAGAAAGAGTTTGCATCCAACAAAATGTTGAATAACAAGATGAGAACAATAAATCAAATAATATAAACGATCTCAATCCTTTGCTATAAAATTTTGAAATGAAATAAAAATATAGCAACATTTCTCGTTATGCTTTTCTAATAAAAATACTCGCCCGAACAGCAAAATAGAATCAAATTGAAAGCATTTCTTAAACTTATGTCAAGTTTATAATGAAGCACCCCCCCTCATCAACAAGGGGAACAACTCCTTTGTAAGTGAAGAAAAGGTCATAAACATTGTGTGTGAAGGAGACTATTCTATTTTATATTTTAGCTTTAGAATATTTATTGTTTTAATGATTCCTACAATAAAATGAGACTTTGCAATTGTATATATGCATTGGGAATTGGTTGAGGTTGTCGTGAGAATCCTGAACTCAATTGATTCTTAATATTGACCCAGTCACTCCTTCATATTCAACCTGTTGATGGTTTATGCTATGATCAATAGAAACTTATCTGTCAATACATCATTTGTTTGAACGCTTGAATAATTACAATGTTACAGTTATTGCTTTCTTTTGTAAATGATTTGTATAGCAGAACATGCATCCCAGGACGTGGATTCTGCTAGTTACTAATAAAATTAATTCATTGAAAAGAGCATTTTTGCACCAATTCTATATACGCTTACAAACATTAAAATCAAGGTATTATGCTACTAAACCTCATTCTAGAATCCTTATTAGAATTTAGATCAAAATAATTAAATGATTTTGATTCAAGAAAAATAACTGAAATTTGGGTTTTATGTTTAAGAAATTGAAATCCAAGGAATTTTGTTTAATTACTGTCCAATAACTATGGATCAAATTACATGCAAATTGGAACTATTTGAGTTTTCAAATAGAACGTTATGCTTATACTATATCTTTAAGAACTCTTTAAAATACCACAAAAAAAAAACTGATATTTTGGTATACTTGTATTTAATACTTGATTCAGAGACCTGCAGGACTGGATTGCCGAATGTAAATATGGTCTGTTTACTTTTATTATGTTTAGACATTTGAATGAAGACATTTATACACGGAATAAAGAAAATGCACAATCACATTACAGCATTAAAAATTGCCAATTAAAAAATATACAAATCAAAAAACATTTTAAGTTTTTTTTTTTTGTCTATAAACTTAGCTTTTTTTGCTGATTTGAAGCCACATTTAACTTTTTGGTGCTAGTGCACTTACTGATCCGCACTATTTTTTAAATCGTATTTCCAAGTTTAATTAAAGTTTTATGATATGTTTTTTTATTCAATTGTAAGGTTCAAGTATAGAATAGGTACAAAGATTCTCTCTCCTCTGATCTTGAGCATGTGGTACAATGGGGAAAGGAGTGGCTGGTTACTTTTAATGCATCTAAAACCAAGCTTCTTTCTTTACATCATCAACATTCTGATCCCCATCTGGCATCAATTAAAATGAATGGCTCTCGTCTTGGGGAGGCCTCAAGTTTTGACAAGCTTCTGGGCTTGACCTTTACTCCTGATCTTAAATGGAACACGTACATCAAATCTGTTGCCAAGGCCGCTGGAAAAATGGTGGGATCCTTCTATCAATCCAGTAGGTATCTCACTGCTGATGCAATTTTCTATCTATATAAAAGCCAGGTACGTCCAAGGGTGGAATACTATTGCCACATCTGGGCAGGAGCTGCTAGAAAGGACTTGTCCTGCCTTGATAGAGTTCAAAATAGACTTCATAGCCTCGTAGGAGATGTCCTTTTCTCTTCCCTGCAACCTCTATCTCACAGAAGAGATGCTGCGAGTTTGTCTCTGATGTATCGTTATTTTCATGGAAAGTGTTCGACTGAGCTTCAGTCTATAGTCCCCCCCCACCAAACTTTCACAAGAAACACTCGTCTAGCTGAAAACACTATCAATAATTATATAATCAATAATTCCCCCCACTAATAATTATAATCAATAATTCCCCCCACTCTTTATCTGTGCCTAAACCTAAACGTAGATTCCATGAACAAAGCTTCTTTCTTAGAACTGCACGCCTGTGGAATCGTCTTCCGTTTTCTGGCTGACTACAATATGGTTGTCTTCAAGTCTAACGTAAATAAGTTCTTGAGCCGTTCCATGTAAGTTAACAAATTTATCGAATTTTCATTACTAATGATTACTATATTATCCAATTTCTACTGTACACTCTTTTTAACCCTTATCCTTGAGTGGTCTCTTGGCCTTGATAATGTGGTGATGTCTGTGTAAAAAAAAAAAACCAAAAAAAAAAACCCTCCCCATGTTTAGAATGTCTTTTTAAATAACGTTATTTCAGCACGGATCAATATAAGTGCACTAGTACCAACTTTTTTTTTAGAATTACTTAAAAATGTCTTTTTCTCATTATGATTATTATTATTATTATGATGATGATGCTATTCTCTGGTTTGTTTTTGTGTTTCCACCCATTTTTTAAAAAATTTTTTAGAAATAGATGAGATAAGGGTTAATGTATCTGGTAATTTTTTTTCTTCTTTTTAAGGAAAAAATATTCTTGATTAAACACAAACAAAAGTTTTTTAAAAATAAAAAAAAAATAGTCGTTCTGTCATACATTTTGAGGTAAAAAACTGAGTAATCATTTTGTTTCTATTTGCCTCCTTACGATAGCAAAGTTGGACACAAGGTTGGTTTTGAATGTGGAAGAAAATTCAGCTCCTTACAAAAGGGTTTTCTAGATTTGAACAAAAATAAAAACTGCCTCAATCTAGAAGAATTACTCCTTCACTCAACAAAGACAAAATTAACTGTAGCATCAGAACAGATACTACACTTTGTTTCTAGCAAAAAGGCCAATGTTAAACATATGTTGAAAGTAAACCCCTATTTTATATATTAAATAAAATATTTATTTTACTAAAAAAAAGAAAAAAAGGATTTCCGGGATGTGACATGTAATCACAACAAAACAGAATTTCATTTCTTTTTTTTCCATTGACAGCATGGGGACACAAAGTAAAAATGTTTCCAAAAAGTTTAAGATATATATATAAATAAAAAAAAAAGAAAAAAAAAAGAAACTAATTATTCGTAATCATTCTCCTAAAAATGGCAATTTTTTCCAACCTCTGTTCACTCAAATTATATTACAATTGCAAATTATTTCTGTACCTCTTCTTCCATAGATCCAGAAAAATATTCTTTTTTCATGATGGCATTCAGTATGGTTGATGGAACTATATTAAAGATGGTAGGATACAATGGCATGACATGACATTAAATTATGAAAACTTTGTGGATTGTTGCTTGCTGGATGACGTCACAAAAGGCAAATGACGTCATGAAGCTACCATTCATCCTTTATGATGTGATCCATATTCAAGTAAAGTATACATAACACATACCTAGCACCGCTTTTACTAGTTACTATCTATTTCCCTTCCACCACAAGTGTGACACAAGGTCAGAAGGTTGCGATTGAAGAGAGATGTCTTCACTGTCAACCGAACAGTGATTTTATTGCTGTCAGACTGAAATATGATTCGGTCCAGTCTCAGGTGATCCATCCTGCCAGGCTTTACTTTCTCTTTGAAAAGACGTTAGTTTATTGCTAATCACCTGAGGCACATCTACTGGGGGATGCCGACAGGACTGCTTAGGCATTTTTTGTAGGTCAGAGTGTGTTGGATTTTCAAAACCACACCTGACCTCATGTCTAACTGTCTATAGAGGAGGTAAATAAATATACAGAAACTGAGATAACTTTTTTCTCACATTTTATATATATATATATATATATATATATATATATATATATGAGAGAGAGATATACAGAATGTTTGGGATAAACTTGATTATTCTTTCATTTCAAAACTATTTCGAATATTTACTAGTGATAAAGTGCAAAGGATAGCTGCTTTTGTTTGGTAGAGTTGAGAGCTGGAAACCATTTACAACTGGAAAATACCAGAATGTTGGAAGAGAGTGACAGACACCATGAGGATCCGTGCCACATTAAAACCTTTGGAAATCTTAGTTATAATTCAGCACCCTTTGAATATCTTTAAGGCTGGAGAATTGTGATAAAGATGTGGAAACTCCTTGAAAAGGTTAACCAAAGGATGTCAGGAAAAGTTACACAAGATTCAAAACAGGTGGCTAGCCTACAGTCCGCCATAAATCATAAAGACCATATTACCTTAAAATTTGATAGTTTTTGTACGTGTTCCAACAAACATGTCATGCTGCCTCACATTTTTCAAAAAGAGACTCAGATTCAACTCAAATATTATTACTGAGTTGCTGTGCATTGTTGTTAGGCGCTGGACAAAGAGGGTAAGAGGGTGTATATGAGAAGGCCATATGTGTAGAAACTGTCACATATCTCAGAAAACCAAAAAATAGTTTTCTGATCATTTCCACAACTTCATCAATCCCAACATCTGCCCCCACCCCAACTTATGTGATTACTAGGGCTAGGACAACAGCATATTCTTTTCATTGTTTTGCCTCTCGAGTGTGTATCCGTTGATATCCTATATGCTTTTATATAGAGTGATTCACTGTGTCTGTGTTGGATATATACCCAACACAGACTCGAGTCAAACCAATAAGAATATTCGGTTGTCATAGTGATTATATCTCCATGGACTTGGAGTGCAATTGAGAAAAACAAAGGATAAGCTGATTGTAATAATTAAAGTGATGTTCAGGCCAGCGGTTTCTTATAGTAAACTATATTTGACAAAAGATTTTAAGGATGCACTTGGAATTGCAGGGCAGTTGTTTGCTTTCCTTTCCAAAAAGTGTCAAATTTATCTCAAACTTTCTGTTTGTTCAGATCCTCTCATCACTGATTGACAAGGCCGCTTACATGGTTTCGTAAGTAGCTTGATTCACTTTGATTTAAGGGTTAATTCTTGATGGCCAAGAGGATAAAGCTAAGGTTCACCTTGTTGCCTAGTTTTGAGTACTAAGACAGTAATTATCACTTCCTGCACTGATGATTGCGTAAGTTGAAGGTATTTAATATTTATTGAATATGACTATATATACACACACACACATACACACTAAAAAAAGAGGCAATGCCTATGAGAATGCCTTCCCAGGATTGAATCAAGCTATACTTTATTCAGACAAAAGGGCTGAAATCCTAGAATCAAAGTATGTCACGGATTCCCTGAGAAAAATAAAATAATAAAAAAACTTTATTTACATGCCTTTTTTGGTATCAAAGTGTGGCACAAGGTCAGAATAATGTGAGACTCTGGTATAGACCCAATCGAACCATACCTCATTCCAGAAAAAAAATGCCTAGGTTAGCAAAATGATGCCAAAAATTCTCCTGTGAATTTGCTAAACCAGCCACTGTTAAAAAATAAAAACGCACACCCAAATTTAGTTTTCTGGTCGGGATTGGTCGCTGGTTGAGAAAAGCAAAAGGATGGAAAAATATTCTGACTTCCACTTGAGGAACTCAAGAAATATTGGAACCCTAAGGAGGCCTATAGTCACTTGAATTTTAGAGAAAGCCAATGAACAACCGTTGTTTACGAGGATGCAACACTGCAACAGTAAACAGCTGTTGTGAGAACCGAAAGTGAATCCAAGAAATGTGGACCTGTTGTTATTCTGACTTCAGGGAACACCGCCTGTTGTTGCCAGTGAGCGATCAGTGGTAATGAATAACAGGTGCGAAATCAACTAACACCGCTATTACTACTGTTAATCTTGCTACTGACTGTAACAATGAGTGTAAAAAACATAGTAGTGATAGTAATAGTAGCAGTAAAATTTACGTTGTAATAAAACATCAGTTATGATGACAATAAAATTGATTAATTATAATAAAAAATACCAAGTACACAAAATAAATTAAAATGTCTTTAGAAACATGGAGTTAATTTTTATTTTAGAAAATTATTTTTTTTTAACGATATTCAGTTTTCAACATTTTTTACCCTTTCTTTTTTTTTTTTAAAAAAATAAAACTTGTCGAGAACGCTTTGTTTTGGGTTTTTTTTGAAAATGAACGGAAATTTAAAGTTCATTCTGTTTATTTTTTTATTGGCGCATACGCCAACGCCAATACAACCGAAAGAATAAAATCCAACACTTTATATATAGGTACGGGCAAAATGAATGCCGTTTGACCACTTCCTTTACTTAAAAATTCACCAAAAATCAAGAAATTAACCAATTTTAATAAAATTTCCAGTGTTTATCAAATAATGATCGCAGAATATAATTTTTATTTAAATCTTTGTGGAAATGTATTATTTTGTTTAAACAAAAAATACGTTTACTAAAGTTATGGTTATGGTAAATAAAAAAAGCAAGAATTTATTTTTGCTTTTTTTATATAAATAAAGCATTGTAATTTGTAACAATTAAAAAAGGTATTTTTTTTTATAGATTAGGCCCACCTCCACAATTTTCTTTTAAATGACAACTTTTATTGGTTTTCGACTATGCTGAATACGAAAAATCGCATTGAAATTTTGCAGAAATAATTAGTTATTGAGATATATAAAAAAAAGTTGTATTATGCATTGTATTCTTTGGCGGACATCTTTTTTATGCGCGTGCAGTGTCAGTCATAGGAGTAGATTTGTTTATGGCGTGCCGTTTGCACTTTTACAAACATTATTTATTTACGTTGGCTTAACTCTTTTCATGAATAAAAAAGTAACTAAACCATTTATTGATAATTTGTCACTTTTACGAACATTTATTTATTTACGTTGGCTTAACTCTTTTCATGAATATTGAAAAAAAGTTTTACTTTTTATGAATATTAAAAGAAAAAGTTACTAAACATTTATTAATAATTTCTCACTTTTACAAACATTTGTAATTCATTTATTTACTTACGTTGGCTTAACTCTTTTCATGAATATTTAAAAAAAAAGTAACTAAACCATGTATTGATAATTTCTTACTTTTACAAACATTTTTAGTTTACATGAGCGGATAACTTTTTTGTAAATATTTACATTTAGGTCCCCCTCCACAATTTTCTTTTTAAATGACGATTTTTATTGATAAATAAATCTACTTCTCTACAAAAGACACTGAACCCCTCTCTTTATTTTTTAATAGTATTTGCGGGTAGGTATGCTGACAACAAATATCAGTTAAATTTTGCAAATATTTTTTTCACCCCCACCCCCAAAAATGATGCTTATTCAGAAAGCTGTTCTTAACATGGGGAGGTTGGAAGTGTTTATAAGGTGGACCTAATCTAAAAAAAAAAAAAAAAAAAAAAAAAAAAATACCAATTTTTAAAAATTAATATTAAAATAATTTCTCACTTTTACAAACATTTTTACATGCGCACATAAACTATTTTTTAAAAAACTTTTTTCATTTAAAAATTAGTAAATTTCAATGAATAAGAAATCATTTATCATTAATATGTGTTTTTGGTTTTATGTGTTGAAGGAAACTTTTTTTTTCATTACAACAATAATGAACCAATTTATGCATTTAAGGTTACAAAATTACCAATAACTCGTTTAGTTACTAAGCCAACGTCTGTAAATAAAAAATGTTACGTGCGCATGCGTTAGCCTTGACTAAGGGAGCAACCATTAAATAATTCCCCCTGGTCGCCATGGAACTCAACCCACAGGGAGTACCAATATTTCTACTTTTTTTTTTTTTTTTTAAATTACAGATTTCGCATAATGTTTATATGCAAGATTTTAATAATTTCCTTGCTTGTAAGAATGTGAAACTTTCGGCATAACATAATTTTTATATAATATTGGTCAATAATTAAAAAAAAATAATAATTTAAAAACAGGAACATAGAAAAATAATTAAATTAAAAAATGGTAAAATTTATACAAACATTTACAATAGAAATGTACGGATGCCTGTCTGGGGAGAGAGAAAAAAACAAACAAAAAAACAGCACCCCTCCTTCCTTTTAATTACATGACGTCATTCTCGGACAGCTTTTTGACTGTCTCAGACCGGTGATTCTTTTTTGGACGCCAGCTCGCCAAAAAGTATGCCACGGGCCAAATTTCATTCCGTCATAAAAACAACCTTCTACAGAAAAAAAAAAAAAAAAAAAAAAAAAAAAAAAAAAAAAAAAAAAAAAACGTATTTTTACACTTATCTCGCGAATAAACATAAAATTATATATTAAAAACGGTGTTTATTATTTTTAATATCCGACAACGGAGTTGAAGTCAATGATTTCGATTTTAAAACAAAACTAATTTTTTTGATAAATCTCTGACGTACTCATGAATTATTTTTTCTAAAGAATAAAATCGAATAAAGTTTATTTTTACAAGAATGTTTAGACATTTACCTAGCCAATAAGCATAAAATATATATGAAAAAAAAACGCGTTTATTATTTTTAAAAAGTCAAAATTATACACCCGGGTATCAAGTTTTTTTTTTTTTTTTTTTTTTTTTTTTAATGAAACTGACTCTTTTAGACATTTACCTAGCGAATAAGCATAAAAACATATATGAAAAACCGCGTTTATTATTTTTAAAAAATCAAAATTATGCACCGCGTATGAACGCGGTGCATAATTTTGATTTTTTAAAAATAATAAACGCGGTTTTTTATATATATTTTATGCTTATTCGCTAGGTAAATGTCTAAACATTCTTGTAAAAATAAACTTTATTCAATTTTATTCTTTAGAAAAAATAATTCATGAGTACGCCAAACAATTTTATTAAACAAAGTCACTTTCGTTTAAGAAAAAAAAAAAAAAAAAAAAAAGGAAGTCAACTTTATACCCGATGTATAATTTGGATTTTTTTAAAAATAATAAACATGGTTTTTCCGATATATTTTTATGCTTATTCGCTAGGTAAATGTGCAAACCTTCTTGTAAAAATAAACTTTATTCAATTTTATTCTTTAAAAAAAAAAATAATTCATGAGTACGCCAAACAGAGATTTATCAAAAAAATTAGTTTTGTTTTAAAATCGAAATCATTGACTTCAACTCCGTTGTTGGATATTAAAAATAATAAACACTGTTTTCAATATATAATTTCATGTTTATTCGCGAGATAAAAGTGTAAAAATAAGTTTGTTTGTTTTCTGTAGAAAGTTGTTTTTATGACGTGGTGTACTTTTTGGCAAGCTGGCGTCCCAAAAAAGAATCACCCGTCTCAGACTTTGGGCTCCCGTATAGTCCGGATATCCAAATGTATGGTTTGTTGTGGTTTTGTGAACGGCAAAAACACTCGGTTTTGGGTCTAATTCAGCTATTTGTTGTGCAAACAAGGTGTTTTTTTTTTTTTTTTTTTTTTTTTTTTTTTTAAATTAAATTCAATATCTTAGGATTTTACTTTACTTATTATCTTTGAAATAGACACAGAAAACTAATATTTATCTCTAAAAGGATTTTTACAATGAATTTAGTTGTTATCTTCAAAAATTTAACTTAATTGGTTAGCTCGCCGTGAAAATATTTTTCATAACTTTTTTTTTTTTTTTTTTCACGTGTACGAATATTTTATTTTCTTTGGGAAATTAAGTTTAGTCCTTAATCTTTCAAATACAATCAAAAAGTATTCGGAGACCTTCAAAAAAATTATGATAAATCGGCTTTCAAAATTAGGTCCCCCTATTCTTAATCGTTTATTTTTGCCTCTCTCTCTCTCTCTCTCTATATATATATATATATATATATATATATATATATATATATATATATTAAAAAAAAATATATTGTTAACAAAAACGAAATAATTGTATTTTTTACATTAAGTTCAACTCCCCGTTCACATTCGAAATGTCGACTTTTATAGGTTTTCGGGTATACTGACAACGAAGAACAGCTTTCGGAATAAACGCCCACAACCTCCCTATGTTAAGAACGACTTTCGGAAAAGAAACCCCCAACCTTTCATGTTAAGAATGGCTTTCGAAATAAACACTCCCAACCATGTCAGCATACTCAAAAACCTATAAAAGTTGACATTTCGAATGTGAACGGCGAGTCTTCGATTTTGTTGGCGCAAAAAAAGAAAACGGAACGAAATTTAAATTTCCGTCCCATTTTAAAAACAACTCTAAAACAGAACGCTATCGACAAGTTTTACCTTTTAATTTTAAAATACGATGTAAATAAAAAAAAAGTGAAAAATAGAGAAAGAAACTTGGAAATGAACAACAACAAAAAAAAAAAAACAGAAAAAGAGACGGAAGAAACAAAAATAAAGAGAAAGTAAAGACGAAAGTAAATAAAAAATGAAAAAAAAAAAAAAAAAAAAAAAGAGTACTCTTGCATAATTTGACCCGAATTCTCGTGAAGCATAAATTGGGCGAGACCTGCAATCATCAGTGTCAGTCGAACGTTGTTCAAATGTTGAAACGCTTACTCGACATTTTATTTTTATTTATTTTTTTTTTGTTATATTTTTAAGGTGATATTAAGGGGGTGGTGACTTTATTTTTCGATCAGTTATTTATTATTTATTAATTATTATTTTTTATTTTTTTTTGTAATTCAATTTCTGAGAGTTTGATTAGCCAATGTAAAAGTGCTATCTAAATGGAAGCAGACGACATTTGAATTGGCAGAAAGCGACTAATCAAAAAAAAAAAAAAAAAAAAATCCTGACAAACAAATATATTTTCAAACTCGCCAAACAGAAAAAGAATGACAGACAAGGAAATAAATCTATGCATGTTAGAAAAAGAAATCATTTATTTATGGGTGTTCGAAATGGCAACCCTAAAAAATATTTCCTCTACCCCATCTCCCCCCTCTTTGCCATCGATGGCTGTTCAACAGTCGACCGAATTAAGATTCCTAAGGAAATATCCTCATCTCAAAAAAGTTCTTCCGCCGGCAATTAACAACCGAAAAAAAAAAAAAATAAATAAATAGATAATAATTTCTGTAGACCCCCCCCCCCAAAAAAACTTGGCTGAATAAAAAGTCTTGCAAATAAAAAAAAACAAGAAAAAAAACGGTTACAAAAGCAAACAAACAAAACAAAAAACTTGTACTTACACCTAGCAATTATACGGTTAAAAAAATCTTTTCTTGAAAAAAAAAAAAAAAAAAAAAAAAAAAAAAAAACTTTGATAAATATTTTGCAATATATATATATATATATATATATATATATATATATATATATATATATATATATATATATATATATATATACTAAAATAAAATAAACGTATTTTTATTTTTCAAGGTAGTTTTTTTTTGTTATTTTTTATTATTTACATTTGTTTTTGAATTTTTTTTTTTTTTCGGTTTGTTTTGTTTTTTCATTAGTTTGCATCTGTTACGACTCTCGGCTGACACCGATGATTGCCGGTCTCGCCCGATCCATGTTTGACGGGAATTCACGATAATTCGTGTCAATTTATGCAAGAGTACAAAAAAAGGATTAAAGCGGTAAAAGTAAAACACGAAAACAATGAAAATATGAGAAAAAAATGAGAAAAAGGGAAAGCTGAGAGAAAAGCTTGAAAAAGACGGAAGAAAATGAGAAGGAAAAGAGAAAAAGAAGAAAACAAAAACAAAAGTTAAGCGAGATAAGTAGGAAAAAAGATATGAAGACAAAATGAAAGTCGCAGGAAAGATGGGTGCTTATTGAACTGCGCTATTTTAAAATAGTACTTGAAGTAAAGTTTTACGACTTTTTTTTTAATTGAAGTGTTAAGTGAAAGTAGAAAATAGTTAAGAAAAAAACTCCTTTCCCCATGTTAAGAATGGCTTTCTAAATAATAACGTTAATATTTCAGCACGGTTAAATAAGTACCGAAAGAAGAAGGTAACGGAGAGAGGGAGAGAGATGTAAGAGAGACAGATGTGAGAGATGTAAGAGAGACAGATGTGAGAGAGACAGATGTGAGAGAGACAGATGTGAGAGAGACAGATGTGAGAGAGACAGATGTGAGAGAGACAGATGTGAGAGATGTAAGAGAGACAGATGTGAGAGATGTAAGAGAGACAGATGTGAGAGATGTAAGAGAAACAGATGTGAGAGATGTAAGAGAGACAGATGTGAGAGATGTAAGAGAGACAGATGTGAGAGATGTAAGAGAGACAGATGTGAGAGATGTAAGAGAGACAGATGTGAGAGATGTAAGAGATATAAGAGAGGCAGAGATGTAAAACAGAGAGAGAGATGGAGGAGAGAGAGAAAGAAAGGGTTGGAGGAGAGAGAGAAAGAAAGGGTTGGAGGAGAGAGAAAGAAAGGGTTGGAGGAGAGAGAGAAAGAAAGGGTTGGAGGAGAGAGTGAAAGAAAGGGTTGGAGGAGAGAGTGAAAGAAAGGGTTGGAGGAGAGAGTGAAAGAAAGGGTTGGAGGAGAGAGTGAAAGAAAGGGATGGAGGAGAGAGTGAAAGAAAGGGATGGAGGAGAGAGTGAAAGAAAGGGATGGAGGAGAGAGTGAAAGAAAGGGATGGAGGAGAGAGTGAAAGAAAGGGATGGAGGAGAGAAAGAGGAGAAACAAAGAGAGAAAGGGATGGAGAGCAGAGAGAGAATTCTGAATTGTTATGTCGCACTAATGAAAATATCCAAAAATTACGAAAAATGAATTGTTAATCAAAGCAGTTTTCGAAGACGATTAGCGAAATTTAAGTTTTGCTAAATTGCCCAAAGATTTATCTCCCTTTTGTTACAATTAGGACTCACGGATTTTATTTTTCACAAAACTCAATTTTCGCTAATTGTCTTCGAAAACTATATTCATTAATAATTAATTCCTAACTCATTTTTTTTCGCAATTTTTGGATATGTTCATTACTGTGACATGATACCATAAGTTTCGCTTGAAATTCAATTTTCAATTTTCATTGCAATAACGAAGAAGAACCGAAACAACAAAAAATAAAAAGGAAAAAGGAAAACAAGTGGAACAAACGAATACACGGAGAATAAATTAAGGAAGAAGGCGGTAGAGTGAATCAGCAGAAACGCTATGAAAAATGCGTCAATAAAATCAACAAAAAATGAAGTTGGTTTACGTTTTTCTTGAATAATTATGATAAACTGTCGCAATTAACGACAACAATATTAATTGTAATTTAAAATAAAAAGTTTTAATTTAACAGAACTAAAAAAAACAAAAAAAGTGTATAATTTATTATTATTAGAAAAAAAAATCGGACACACAGACACAAAAAAGTGAAGGGAAGGGGTGGGATGAAGCCTTTCCCGTTCTAAATACAGTACAACAAAACTCACATGACACAAATAAATACAAATTATAGTACATTCAACCTAATATCGTTTTTTTTTTTTTTTTTTTTTTTTTTGTTCTCAATAGTACATCGATGTTGAAATACATTAACAGTGAAAACCTTGTTAAACTGTCATAGCAGTACTAAATTAGACACGGCAACTGTAGAAGAGAGGGAGAGAAAAAGAGAAAGAGACTTAAATAAGGGGAAGGGGAGACTGGCCCAAAATAAAACTGATGAAAATGCATTTGAATAACCAAACCTTCTGAAATGACCTAGATAAACACAAAACACACACAAGTACATACAACCTAATAATTCCCCAATAACACAAATCTATTAACGGAGAAAAAGAAGAATCGCTCCGAGTATAGTACAACTAAACTTAAATTGCACACGCACGAACTAACACGCACACACAAAGCTTTAAAATGAAATAAACTTTAAAATGAAGCTGAGATTAATCCAGTAACCATTTAAAACAGCCTAAGGATTCCAACATTTAATAATAATAACAGTAATAAATAAATAAATAAATAAATATATATATATATATATATATATATATATATATATATATATATATATATATATATATATATATATATATATATATATATATTTGTATGCATATATAAACAAGGTTTGCTGCTGTGTTTCACGGCCTGTAATCTGTTCTTGGGTCAGTTTATGACGAAAAACTATGATTTTTTTTCTCGGCCCCCAAACAAAAAGTATGCCATTTCTGAGATGTTTTTTTTTTTTTTTCCATTGACTGCGGTATACTGACTGCTGGCTGGACCTGTGCAGTTCTAAAAGATCCACCTTCCCAGACTTCACCTTCTGTCTTTGAGAAGGGGTTAATCGCCTGAGGTGCCCATGGATTTTTTGTAAGCTGACTCTTTAATCCCACTTTCTGTCCCTTGTGTCACATCTTACCGCCGCAACTACATATAAGGATGAAACGAGACATATCGTGTAGCTTAATACATATTTTCATAACTTACTAGCGAAGGTCGACGTTGCCCGAGCGTAAAATACGCTTCAATATTTAATTTAATATTTTAATGGTCCAGATTTCGTATATATTATTATAGAGTCGTGATTTCAAAAGTAAAAATAAAAAAAAATATTTAGTGCCATCAGCTAAAATTGAAACCGAAAGCAAAACATTCAAAGCTGGTGACGTTACCACTGTGCCAATATGACACACATATGAACTGATTAAAAATAAACTAAAATGAAGGTACATTTTTTTCAATTTTTACCCCCCCTTTTTTTTAACCCCTTTAACGCTATTTTAACCCGCTAAAGACCTAGAAAAGAACGGTCCATACGAAATCCAATCATTTGAGGCCCCTAGCGCCACTATGATTTTTAGTTTCGTAAGAAATAGAGTTTGAAAATATAGAGACACTTAAATATATTTTCATTTATCCAGATTTCCTATATATTATTATAGAGTCGTGATTTCAAAAGTAAAAAAAAAAAAAAAAAAAAAAAAAAATTGGGTGCCATCAACTAGAATCGAAACCGAAAGCAAAACTAGCATTCAAAGTTGGTGACGTTACTACTGTATACGCATATGAACTGATTAAAAATTGAAAATAAACTAAGATGAATGCACAAATGTATAACGATATTTTCAATTTTGACACATTTTTGAATCTTTAAAAACTATTTTAACCGTTTAAAGAAAGACCCATAGAAGAACAGTCCATAAAAAATCCAATCATTTAAGGCCTCTAGCGCCGCTGCCGCTCTGCGACTTTTAGTTTCGGTAGAGATAGAGTTTGAAAATATGGGGACAAACAGACAGACATGAATTTTATAAATTAGATAGAAAGAGAGTGGCTTAATACACAAGATAGTGTATATCGTAGGAAATGAATTTTTAATATATGTTTGTAACATCTTTCTTTTTTTTTTAAATCTCTTTTACTAACACTTGCCAGCCTACCTTGCTCTTTCTTTTTTTGGCAAAGCAAATCAATTTATCAATCAATTTATCTTTAACAACTGGTATAATTCAAAGAAAGAAAGAATATAAAAGAAAACAAAAGAAAAGAAAGAAAAAGCAATCAACTTACTGTTCAACCTAGTTTTAGTGTTATTGTTGTTGGAATAAAAGTTAGTAAAAAAAAAAAAAATTTTTTTAAAAGAGTTATCTTTTCTGAACCCCTCCCACTTCATCATCACACTAATTTGATTTCTTGTAACTAAAAGAGAATGAACATTACAGAATCCTTTTGCCCTAAACATTTTGGGGGTGAAAGAGAATCCAATGATCTAATCCACTTAAGTGTATCTTTGGCAGATTCTTAGTTTTAGCTGAACACGCAAATAGGTTGCGGGTAGTGGTGAATAAGTAAAAAGGATTGTTCTTAAAGTTTCTACTCAACTTACAATCAAATGTATCTGAACAATTTCATAATACGGTTATTCCAAAAGTAAGGGCTCCTATTTTTTTTTACTCAAAAACTAAAACGTTGAAGAGCTATAAAGACGAGAGTGGTACCATTAAAACAAGCGATGTTTTGTGCTTTGAAAAATTTTTTTTTTCATAGTAACCACTATTCTCAATGCACTTTCGTCAGCCTCTTTTGATAACTCGGTCATAAAAGTCTGGAGTGCGTTTTGCCACTCAAATCTGCCACTCTGAAATTAACGAATTTATTTTCTAACTGGACTCACATCAATTGCATCGGCTTTGGTTTAGCATGTGCCAGTTCATTTTTTTTTTTTGGCATGGAGGAATTCAATGACGCAACTCTGCTTCTGATAGGAATTGCTTTCTTACAGTCTCACACCATCTATATCTACAACAGAGACGTGAAACTTTCAAGCCATGAATGCATAAGTTCAGTCATCATAACAATGTAATTTGCAATCCTCTCTGATCTATTTTGGCAGAATAAAAGTATTACTACAACGGGTTGATTGTTAACCAGTTGAACTCCATAGTATACTTAAATTATTTGCTGACATTAAAGATTCACCCCAAAGTAGTTAACTTTGGTTCAAGGAATTTAACTTCAAATACTTGAACACCCAATGCATAAACATAATAAAATGACGGGAGTGGTACCATTAAAACAAGTGATTTTTTTGTGCTTCACAATTTTAGTTTTCTACATAGTCACCATCATTTTCAATGCACTTTTGCCAAGAATCCAATGACAACTCTGCTTTTGATGCACGTCCATGACAGTTTGCTTTCTCAGAATCTCACACCGTCAATATCTGCAACAGAGAAATAAAATTTTCAGGTCATTAATGCATGTTCAGTTATCATAATGTAATTTGCAATCCCCTCTGATTCATTCGGGCAAAATAAAAAATAGTAGGCATTACTTTTGGAACGCCTCCTCATAATTAACAATTGTAAGAAATATTTCCCCATCACTGATTACCATGGCTGCTACATCCTTCTCTTGTACTTGTTTCAGCATCCCGAGCAAACACTGACGAAGTGCAATGGTCCACTGCAAGAACAGAAACAAGTGTTATTCAATCACGGTTCCAGCAGTGAACATCCGAGGGCACAGGATCATATATATTTTATTTGATAGGTTTTCAGCTGACTCCTGCGTCTTTTATTTCCGACTCTCAATGACTGTGGATGAAATCATCAGGATGATGATGAAGAGTGTAACCAAATCAGCAAAGACGTTGAGAAGAAAAAGGATATGTTAACTTTCGTTGCTCTGATCAGCTGTACAATAGAACGATACAGATGAAACTCCTACTTCAAGAATTTAAGTTCAAATTTACAATGCCTAATGCAGGTTATCTCTGTGTATGAGTTCCTAGGTCTGGATGATGAAATTTGAGTAAGAATGACAAGAATTATCTGGATTTATGGTTTAAACAGTCATTGTGGGTTGTCCAAAATTATGGAAAAATGGGCAAGTTTAAATTTGTTAAGTATGTTAGAATTAAAATGATTCCAGAGAGTGAGTTTTTTCACCCAATTGGATTATGACAGCATTCCATGTCTAGATTCTTATTTGTGAAGCATGAGAAAATCCATCTTGGGGCTTTTTTTTGCAATCTTTTGTTAAAATATACAAGCTAGGGGCAAATTTTGGTCCTTTTTTATGGGGAAAAAAAAAAAAAAAAAAATGCTCATTTTTATGGTAAATTTTGTAAAATAAAAAAGAAAAAAAAAAGGTCAAGAACTTGTTCATATATTCCATTTTTATAATGAAGAAAATTTAGGGAATTTGGCATTATCTAAGGGGCTTATAGGACATATTTAGGGGTTTATGGAAGAAATTTTGAGCAATTCCTCAGGTACACCCAAATTTACTCCTTGGTAAAAATCACTGTAGTCCCAATTTTGCAAAAATTCGAAATTCAAACAGGCATATCTTGAGAAATAATTGAAGTTAGAAGACAAATGAGCCCATTTTTTGCAACCTCCTACTGAGTTATTCAAATATATAGGTTTCATAATGATTTTAGGAAGTTGCTAAAAATCCATACGTCTGCTTGCTAGCCCACTGTGTGCCTTCAATAAGTTTCCAGACTTTTGTACAAGTATTTAAAATTGTCGAAGACTCTCGAAAATTAAGTATATTATTGCTATACATCTTATGAGATTATTGGTCAATTTTTATGATTTCAAGTTTAAATGAACAGCTAAAGTCTGATTATCACAACTGGTCAATTTCAAAAATGCAATTAGGACACGAGGACACTTTAGAAGAACTATTTGCAATAAAATTCTGTTTTAAACTGGAAAAAAATGCCACAGAAATGTATGGAATGCTTCAGACTGCTTCTGGAGCCTCTTGCATGAATCAAACATCAGTTTTTGAGTGGCATA
Organism: Euprymna scolopes; assembly: GCF_053919585.1. NCBI lineage: Eukaryota > Metazoa > Mollusca > Cephalopoda > Sepiida > Sepiolidae > Euprymna > Euprymna scolopes. Next base: position 34,948,451 of record NC_136515.1, read on the forward strand.
ATAAATTCAAGGAAGACAGGGAGTTTGTGAAGGATGATAAGAGGTATGGAAGGAGTAAGGAAGTCAGAACACCAGAGTTGATTGGCCAAATAAAGAATTTCATGGCTAAAGACCATCGTGTGAGATGGTCCTTAGCCATGAAATTATAGTACACAGTTTGATGTTAGTGTGGAAACTACACACAATTATTCATGAGGAACTGAAGATTTAGAAGATTTGCGCAAATGCACCAGTCCACAACTCCATCCTTGTCACAGACTATTTGACCAAGAGGAGCATCAAGATAGTTCCTCACCCTTCCTATAGTCCAGACCCTGCTCCCTTTGAGATTAATAAAAGTAAAGATTTAAAAAATTATTATTGACCATTACATCATTTTCATTCTTAACTCTTTTTCTAGACTGATAAAAATTATTCTTGTACAGTTGAAACAAGTTTTCTATAGGCATCAGTGCTTCGCTCTTCAGTTCACATGAAAGGGGTGGGGGTGTCTGTTAAATATGTTTAAAAACCTTATGTACATAAAGGATCCTGATATAAGTAGAGCATATTTTAAATTTTGTTTTAGATTTTATAGTCAGCCTTACCTCTTACTATTACCCATGCTAATAAGAATTTCATATATTAGGATTTCAAATAATACATTTGCTTACTATGTTGCTTTCTAATTGTGATATAATCAGAATTGGCAGATATGTGCTAGTGTTAGTGGTTTAGCCAGTTTATAGTAATAAACATTAACAAACAACCATTCTTTATTGGGTAAACTACTACTACTACTACTACTATCTAGACCTGCCAATTTTTCTATCAAAGTACAATTAGAAACCACCACAATAAGCACCAGGATTGTAGAGTCAGAAATTTTGGAAAAAGTTGACGTCAGACTCATAAGAATGCTAGAATTCAGATTTTTTTAATCTCTGAAGAATCAACGGACAATCTGAATATTGAAAGACTTTAAAATAAAAAGTTAGAGTCAGAGCCGGGCCTTATATCTTCCGACTCCCTAATAAACATATTAGGTGAACATTTACATATTCAAATTATTAAAGAGGGCATAATTCGTTACCATTTGGATAAGGCATAAAACTAACCCATTGTTTAACAATAGGTTAGTTTTATTACTTATCCAAATACATATTTTTTAAGAGAACACATGAATTTATTTTGACTACATGAGTGAACAAAGGCTGTTTTTATGAAGTTGAAGAGAAACAGTAAGAATTTAGCAATTGAGTATACAGATTAAACAACATTCTAAATGCTTGATGACCAATGCTTTTATGAAGATGAGTGGTCTCAGCAACGACAAGTGTAGGTTCTGTCACACAGAAGCATAGAATGTAAGCCACTGGACATCCAGCTGCTGGGAACGACTACTATACAATGCAGTACAATGAAGCGTGGAAATATCTCCACTGGACCATCTTTAAAAAGTTAAATATTGAATGTAGCAGAAAGTCTTGTGGACATGCCAGATAGAACAGCTGGAAATAAGTTATACGCCATCTAATATGACAATTCAATTCCTAGATATCTAGAAAAGAGAGCTATTAAAATTGACAGAGATATGGGACAAGAAGAAGGAGGAAGCAACCTTAGTAAAAGTTAGTGTCCCTAATGATGCTTAATGAGCTGAGAAGGAAATAACAAAGTCTTACGTACATCATGAAAAGAAACTGGATTCTTAGGAAAATCTCCATCATTCAAGTAATTATAGGAGCAACCGGATTCATGAAAAAGAATTTTAAAAACTACCCGAGAAATATACCCAGTGAACTAAGTGCAAGAGAGATACAAACAATTACACTTAAAAAACTACACTAAGACATTTTTTTCTCTTTCTCTTAACTTTACTTGACACTCTAAATTCTAATAATTAATTCTACTGTATTCTGTAAGTTTAATCCTCTCCTGAAAACTAACGATCTGCTCTACTCCCCTAGCTGCCACTAACACTCATACATTACACACGCCTTGGGGGCTCCTTAGCTCTCAGCCCTTAACCTTCGCATGCTGACCGATTGGAAATCATTATCACTAAACATCTATACATTTCTACTTCTAAGGCATGCATTAGATTATTTTTATCCAAGTAGATACTTACTAGCTATAGTCTGTACTTAGATTTACAGCTATCTACATTACATAGCAACAACTGTCTCTTCCTTAGTTTTGCAATGATAAATACAAAAACTGAACCAATACTCTGTAATGCAAAACACAACTTCCTGATTCTTAAACGAAAGCTGAAGATATTTGCATTAGAAGTGGAAACTTATTTAATACCTACAACTTCCATATATTCGCATCTACTGGAAATCTGCCCATATGTCTATTTACTTTATTATACATACTGAATATGCCATAGCTTATAATTTTCTTTCAATTATACCTGTACTGTATTGTACTTCATATCAAAAATGACATTATTTGTATCTATATTGAATATACATCTAAACCCTCCTACTATCTAAAATATCCAGAGTTTGGGCAACAAAATTTTTAGTTAATTCTTAATATCAAGTCACTCTGTAATGTGTTATCGTATTCTTAAGCCAACATAAAAAATTTTTTTTTTACTATAGATTTAAAGGAAAAATATTAAACCATATACTAACTCCTTCCAACAAACCTGTTGCAAATATAGTTGCTTCCACTGCATGACCTTTTACTCACCCCCTCCTCCAGTAACAATGAAATAGCAATGTCCCTTGATCACTTTGAGGAGTGTAATTTCTCAGTAGATATGTAACATTTACAAATTAACCCAGTAACATTAACTACCTATGTGGGGTGGCAGAAATACCTGGATTAGGACCCAGGCACGTGGCAAACCCTCTCAGTGCTGATGGACCCATAGATCTTCCCAGGTCATCCGTCTAGGAAAAGGAAAACTTTGAAGCTAAACCTAAGGGGAGGGAGGCCTCTCCAGTCTTGAATGACAACCTTTCTAGAGCTGGTGACACAAACAAATTATAGGTCTGCAAACCTAAACTGCTTAAGGAGTAGATAGGCACTGTCTATCGCCCGGCTTCCATACTCCTTTGCCTATTAGCCAGGCGTAGAGGTCGAATCACAGATTCGACAGAAACACTCAGTGGTTGATCTTGGCAATGAATGCCGTTTTTCCCACTCCCGACACATCCCATCCCTCTAAACTTGGCACTTGGGAGTGCTTGAATGCCATAATGCCAGTGCAAGTAGATTGGGTTAACCATCGTCTGATGGGTTGAGGGTACCAGATTGACAGTTTTTGGCTAGTGTTTCCGACTGGTAGTACAGGTGCCCTAACTCTTTGATAGCGTTTAAAGCGGCTGCTCCATCAACAGTTGAATAATATCAGGATGTTTGTAGTGCCATGTCGCGCATGGAAAGGGACCCTGTACTCATCCCCGGTGGGCTTTCCTGAGGCCACAATCCTAGTAGATGGAGGGTCAATTGATGGTCTACTTGCGTTGCATGTCTGGTATTCTGCATAACCACTTACCTAAACTGAAACTCTTACACAAAAAAAAAAAGACAGTACAATCTAAAATTACACTTAAACCAGGACAAAACTCAAACAAAACCAAATAGCCTCTTCCCTTGGGCTTGCATTTATGAACATTCGTGGGCTTAGAACTAATTTAAATGATGTTGAAGCATTTCTCCTAACAAACACCCCGGATATCTTAGCAGTAAGTGAGACTAACCTACACTCCTCCATCCCCTTTAACTACTTTAACATGCCTGGATATCTCCCACTCTGTCGTAAGGACTCTGACAGACATATGCACGGGCTTGGAGTCTATATTTGAAACACCTTCCCCTTGACTAGAGAAACAAAACTAGAATTGAACGATCAAGCCTTTATGTGCTTTAGACTTAACATGCAACATAACATTAGTTACTTTTATTTTCTTTACCATTCTCCCTCGACCCAGGACTGTACCCTAATAAACAAAGTCTCTGACAGCATAGATACAGCACTTTCCCTTGAGACTAGCGCACAAATGCATGTATTTGGTGACTTCAATGTCCACCACAGCAACTGGCTTGGATTTTCTACTTACACAGACGCAGCTTCTCTATATCTCATTCCCTATCACAGATGATTACATTTCCAACCCGTTTCCCAGACCAGCAAGAACAACACGCATCACTTCTTGATCTGTTTCTGACAACAGTTCCCGATGATTGCATTACGAATGCCCACAGCCTACTTGGGAACGCTGATCATGCAGTGATAATGGTTGAAATCGCCCTAAACTCTAGAGCTAAAACTGAAGAGCCATTGCTCAAAACAACGAAATATTATAAAAAGGCTGACTGGGAAGCCATCAGGGATCTCATCAGAGATGCCTCATGGCGAAATATCTTCACTTTCTGCTGAACAGTGCAAAAATGAGACCATTGAATGGTTCAAAACAGCAATTGAAACACATGTTCCCACACGGAAATTTTATAGCAAGCCCCACTCTCCACAATGGTTTACTTCTACTTGTGCAGCTGCCATTGCGCAAAGGCAGCATGCGTACCGCAGATTTAACCGACATAAGTCCAGTTCAAACAGATGGAAGTATATAAAAGCCAGAAGTAACTGTAAGAAAGAAATAGCGACAGCTAAGAGAGAATTTACTGAAACCACCAAAAACGCATCGAAGCACAAATTAGAAACCCGTGACTTCTGGAAAATCTACAACAGTGTAGTAAATAATGGGCAATCAATAATTCCCCAACTATTCAACAATCATGAAGTTGTTTGCTCAGCAACCGAGAAGGCTAACATGCTTGCCAGTCGGTTTGCCTCCAACTCCACACTAGACCGTGCTAACCACCCTCTCCCTGACTTTCTTTGCAGACAGACGCCACACTAGACGAAATGAAAATCACCCCTTCTTTGGTGCATGCAATCATAAAAAAGCTTGACACTTCAAAAGCATGTGAACCTGATCTCATCCCGGCTGTGCTATTAAAAAAGTGCTCTGCTGAAGTAGCTCCAGTTCTCTCCAAACTTTACAACAAATGCCTTAATAAATCTTGCTTTCCTGCCTGCTGGAAAACTGCTTCTGTGGTACCAGTTTTCAAGAATTCTGGCGAATGAACTGACCCATCAAATTATCGCCCCATTAGCCTCTTCCCACTTTTTGCCAAAATATTTGAGACCATAATTAACCAACCTCTAGTCCATCACCCTACAGACGCTAAACTTCTGACCGACCAACAATATGGATTTAGGCAAGTCCATTCCACAGCAGACATCCAAACTATAATCTCTGAACGTATATACCATTCACTGGACAAAGCAGGGGAGGATAGAGCGGTAGCTCTAGATATATCTAAGGCTTTTGACAGGTCATGAAGGTCTTCTCAGGAAAATCAGATCATACGGTATCACTGGAAGAATACTTAACATAATTAAATCCTTCTTAGAGAAGAGAAAAATCCAGATTGCACTTGACGGTTGTACATCTAAACAATGATATAAATGCGGAAGTGCCTCAAGGGTCTATCCTTGGACCTCTATTATTCCTAATATTTATAAATGACCGCCCTGACAAAATTGCCTCTGAGATGGGTATATATGCTGATGATACCACACTCTTTAACAGACAACACAGAAAAACAAATGAACACATATCTAAAGAAATGGCAGAAACACTAGAGGATGACCTCCAATCTGTAGTGGAATGGGGACAAAATTGGATGGTCACATTCAATGCTGCCAAGACTAAACTTGTTTCCTTCAATAACTACAAGAAACCTTCTCTACCACTAATAGCAATGGCCAAAAACCCCTTATCTGAAAGTACATCTTTTAAACTCCTTGGCCTAACGTTCAGAGTAAACAGGAGTTGGAACAATTACATTTAGAGTATTGCCAGGAGCGCTGCAAAGAAGGTAGGCTCTCTCTACTGTGCTAGAAAGCTACTAACGCCTGAAAGTATCTAGTACCACTACAGGGCCACCATTCGCCCATGTATGGAGTATTGTTGTCATATTTGGGCTGGTGCATCTGCTTCTAGTCTTTCACTCCTAGACAAGGTCCAAAAGAGAGTCTCCAACTTGATAGGTCCTGAACTGTCATCTAAGCTTCAGCCTCTGTCCCATTGACGAAATATAGTATCCCTCTGCCTGTTCTACAAGTATTTTAACGGTGAATGCTCCGATGAACAGCAATCACTTGTACCGCCTCAACATAAATACCCTCGACAAACCCGACAAGCAGCTAAATCCCACCCCTTCACAGTAGAGATCTCTAGATATAAGAGAGCCTTCTATTCCAGTAGTTTCTTCCCCAGAACCGCTAGACTTTGGAATTCCCCTCCGGTTTCTGCTTCCTCAACTGCACTGACATGCAGAAGTTCAAATCTAACGTGAACTGACAACTTGCTGCCCAACTCCCCACATAGTGCACCTGTAGCTTATGTCCCTGATCGTAGCCCCCTACACCAAAGTGGCAATGTGCCTTGTTTGGGGTGAAAATGTAAAAAAAAAAAAAAAGGTCAGTTAGAATCTCTAAAAAATCTATCTAAAAGGGTCACTGCCTGGTATCCAGCTAGAACAAAATAAAAAAAAACTAAAAAAAAATATTTTAGCTCATGTGGCAAGCACCCACTGTGAACCCTGACAATTATTTAGGTCAACTTTAAATTAAAGTTATTACAATATATATACACACACACACACACACACACACACACACACACACACACACAAACTAACCAGCGTTGTCCATCTGCTACTAGTCTTTCACTCCTAGACAATATCCAAAAGAGAGTCTCAAACCTGATAGGTCCTGAACTGTCATCTAAGCTTCAGCCTCTGTCCCACTGACGAAATGTTGCATCCCTCTGACTCTTCTATAAGTATTTAAATGGTGAATTCTCTGACGAACTGCAAGCACTTGTGTCCTCACGACGTAAATAAATACCCTCGACAAACCCGACAAGCAGCTAAATTCCACCCCTATGCAGTAGAGATCCCTAGATGTAAGAGAGCTTTCTACTCCAGTAGTTTCTTCCCCAAAACTGCTAAACTTTGAAATTCCATTCCAGATCCCTGTTTCCCCAACTGTACTGACATGCAGAAGTTCAAGTGTAACGTGAACAGAGATCTTGCTGCCCAACTCCCTACATAGTACTCCCAGTAGCTTATGTCCCTGATAGTAGCCCCCTACACCAAAGTGGCAATGTGCCTTGTTTGGGGTGAAAATGTAAAAAAAATAAAAAATAAAAATATGATAACGTACGAACATAAATAGGTGAAAGGTGATAACGTATGTACAAATAGAAACATGAGGGAAAGGTGATACGGTGTACGTGTGTATACATTTGTGTAGTGCAAATGTGTGTGAAACGTGATAATGTATATACAAAGATACATGTGTATACATTTGTGTAGTGCAAATGTGTGTGAAACGTGATAATGTATATACAAAGATATGTATATGAAGGTTCCCCCCTTTCAAGAGAAATCCCTTGTTTTGTGAGAAGTAAAAATAAAAAAACTTGTGGGATACTAGCTGCTCTATATAAAATATTTCACACTTTGGATTGGATTATGGTTCTATCTAGTATATTGAGCACTTAAGTAAGGAGACTTCCAAAGCACTAAAACCAATTTTCTTATACTCCTCTGCAAGACAAATTATTAAAGCGATGAGTGAAATAAAAAAGAAACACGAGACCTGCAGAGCGCTACTAAAAGCACTAAATATAATTAAGGATGCATCCAGAGTACTACTAAAAGGTCTCCCTCTCCTTTCTTTGTAGTTAAAAACAAAAATTCACATAAAATATTTCTGATTTCATTTTAACATGAAAAGCTTGCTAGAAATCATATCATGTCGTTAAAATTTGAGACGGTGACATCGTGACTAGCAAATTCGGAGTTTTAGTATAACACACACACAGTATCCAAGGAAGTAACTTATTTCTTGAAAAGAAGAGTTTTGCATCACTTATATCCCATTACAAAGATTAAAATTAATAAAGTTAATTAATTAGCATATCATTTTTAAAACAATATGCAAATTAGTTTACCTTTGTGTAGATAAGCCTGAGTAGATTAGAAAGTTGATTTTTTTTCTATTGTGAATACAAAGTTAGCGTTTTAATCCCGCCGTCAGTACAAGAAAAGACTCAATTTTTAAAATATGCTGATATAGATTTTGAAAAGTTGTTTATAAGAAAATTAGTTGAAGATTTGCCGTTTATTCTTACCAAAAACAGCAGTTTTTCCATTTTTAAGTTTTGGGAAAACAATTATCGACAGCAAACTGTGAAAATAACATTTTCTGAATAAGCTAACTGTTTAACTCTTGCTTCCTATACTTTTGTCCTTTAGTCCTCATATTCTACGAGCAATGTTTCTGACAAAGGAGGGGGGATGTTTTCTGGGTTGGAATCTATACATATAACATATTGTAAGCTATTTATTTATTTTGAAGTATTTTTTTATTAGCTCCTTATATCAAGTGGTTTCATGACTCGTCTGGAGCGATTTCCATTAAAAAAAAAGAAAGAAAAAAAAGGATAATTACTTTCAAAATGCAGATTCAACAATAAACTTAAAAAAATGCAAGTTTAATGAATTAAATTTAAATGAATAAATTTAATAATGGAAATAAAAACATATCTGGTAAACAGAAAATCGCAAAGTCCACTCAATGTGAATCATTGCAACAATTGAACAAACTAAATCTATCTTCTATATATATAAAAGCGAAAATGTATGTATGTATGTATGTGTGTTTGTAGGTCTCGCAAAAACTTTCGACACAGGCCATGGATTTTCACGAGATTGGTATCATTTTTAAGCTTGAACCTTCGCCCGACAAATATTGAAAAATTGGCCCAAAACATTAACTCCTTTACCCTAAACTAGCCATTTTTATACAGGGAGAGGGCAGCAAAAACTGTCCTCTCGTGACAAGATGGCTTCTACGCATGCGCAAATGATGCTGGCACATAATTTAGTTTAAATATTAAAAAAAAAAGACTCAATTTCGTTACCATCGTCTTAGCTCATTTGATTAGAGGTCGGCATCATTATCTAAAGAATTGTGGTGTGGGATGTCTTTTTTTCTTTTTGATTTTTTAAATTTTAATATTGAAACAGGGTTATTTTTCATGTGTTTTTTTTTTGTTTTTATTTTTCAGATTTTTTAAAGAAGTTTTAACGTTCGTTTTTCTGGGGGGGGGGTTCCATCACATTTGCATTTTTTTTTTTTTTTTTTTTCCCGATTTAAAAAAATTTTAACATCGTTCGTTTACCTTACGTTAGTTTTTTTTTGTGTTTTTTTTTGGGGGGACTTTTTAAAGTTTTAACATTTTTATAATATTTAAACAGGGTGATTATTTCGCTTATTCTTTTGTTTTGATTTAACCCCCCACCCCTATCCGAGCACACACACCTCTAAACACCCGGGCAACGCCGGGTACCCCCACTAGTTATTAAATTTAAGCCTAGTTAATCAACATTTGTTTCTCTAGGGCTTTTCTTTGTATATATTGTAATTACACAAAAATACCTAGGTTTTGCAATTGTTATTATTTGAGAAAACAATCCATTTTAATTGATCTAATTAGTTGCAATCTCAATTCATTCACCAATCAATCTAAGCACCTGTCACACTCACCCACTCTCTGTGTGTGACCTCCTCCCACTCCTATTTTATACCGTGTCTATCACACTCGCTTCAGTCACACACTGTCTGTTCATAAACAACCAAACGCGATAAAACTATAAAGAAGGTTAACAAGAAGGTCCATTATTTAACCCACAAATGGAGAGAAAAAGAGAGATAGCTTTCTATTGAACAAGGGGGTCAGATTTGAGAACAGTGTAAACGGAGAAAAGAAAAGTGAAAAAAAAAAAAAATGTGTGAATCATGTGAGGAGTGACATAAGGTAAAAGTAAAGATTTTTTTTAGTGAACACACCAAATAAGATGAGAAACTAAAAAGCAAACTGAGGTTCGCCCTCCCCCCTCTCTTTCTCTCTCTATGTCATGACAATAATTAAGATGGGGTTAATAAAAGTATAAATTGTTGAACCCATGCGTCTGGATTGATTAACTTTCATCCCACAAGAAATCTCCATTTCTCCAGAGTGTGATATCAAAAGTTCTTCAAACCCACAACGCTGAAAGAGATCCAACAGACCATATGCTGCGAATATTTTTTACTCAAAATGTCTCGTTTCTTTAGCATAAGTAACAATTGCAATGTATTAAATGGAAGAAAAATATGCAAATTAATATATAAGCAATAAATAAGTAAACAAAAGTGTATTTCATTTTCAGGTAAAAATATTTGTGTTTTGATTAAATTATCTTTTTGTCTCACAATTATCTTTATCAAATAAAAACGATATTTTTTTTTTTTTCAAGAAATATAAATAGACGAGTAAAATTACCTGAACAGTTTTGAATCACTTCCATGCTCCATTAGAAAAATTAAAATCAAGATATAATGATAGTAAATCTTATGTCTAGAATCCTTGTTCCAAAAAGCAAGACCCCACGGAATGATTTCCAAACCTTCCAAACCGAAATCACAAGTGTGCATCTAATCCTTTCGCCATCCAAAGGGTATTTGAGTACCCCCACTCTCTCCCCCCAAAAAAAAAAAAACAGCAAAGCAATTCCTGTTTAAGGCTCCTGCTGACTGGTACATACTTCTCTGGAGAAATTTGGAGAATATTATTTCTAATAGCCGTTGTTAAAATTTTACAAAAATCAATGGTATACCAATTTTCCTGCAGGATTTTTGCATAAAACTAACTATATTATGATCAGCTGTTTCAAAATTCATATGATCGGGTTATTTTAGGAATGAATCCATGTACATATAAATATATAAACACATACACATACTTAATTATATAAATAGATATATTTTTTTTAATAAATATAAATTTGTATGGATTTTTTGATAGGAAATTGTTTTGTTTATGCTTGTTAAACGTCTTTCCTTTAGCTACAAATATTTTTGAGGTGTTGAAAATAAATTTGGTCCATACACACATGTGTATATGACAAGTATACACAGACATTATTCATGACAAAGTATATTTGGTATCTAGATACAAAAGAGAAAAGTAAAATGTAATGAATATTTTCTTGTAATTGCTTTGTTTTTATGCAAACATTATTTACAAATGGGTAACTCACAATATTCATAGTATGCATGCACTTGGTAGTATGGCTAATCAGTCCATGTGTAAAATAATTAAATAAATACACACACACAGGGTGTCAAAAATGTACTCACACTTCAACTTTTATCAGCTTGTCTTGACAATTATGGTCATCAATTTGAACATTTGCGAATTCTTCAATTACATCCTTCTGTATTCAAAGCTATTTCATTTAACTATGTTCATAAATAAAGGTTTTATCATTATTCAAAGTGTGAGAACAACTTTGAGATATCCTGTATATAAGTCCATGTTTGTGTGTTATAGAAATCAATAGCACATTCAAACAAGTTTTAATAACTTTTTCACAAAAATCTAAAGACATTGAAATTTTCCTTCGATTTCATCTGGGGTCACTAGGAGCAATTATTGGTTAGGTCCATAGAATAAATGAAATACATTAGACTGTAAAAAAAAAAAAAATCACTTTTTTTTTAAATAGATGTTTATTTCATAAAACAAGCTAAAGGTAAATATCTCAGTGAAAAATGTATTTAAAAAAGATCTGAACATTTAAATATTTTTATTGAAATTTTATGATTCACTTGGATTCAAATAAAGCCATAGAGCTATTTGTAAGTAGAAAACACTATCTTGCCGAATTTTCTTTTATTACTTGGTCTTATATTGCATTTTTAACTTTTCTTTCGAGGCAAAAATTATAAACATGACATTTGAAATTATTTCCAATCAGCAATATATCCCCATACTGGCAACACCATGGGAATACAGTTAGTAATTTATGTTCAATAGTATATATTGTATTAAACAGGTTTTTGTTGTTGTTGTTTGTATAAGTAATACCATTAAATAAACGGTCAAGTTAGTACATGGAGCTCAGAATAAATACAGAATTACAAAGTAAAACATGACTCATACAGGATTCGAACTTGCGCCAAAGATGGAAGATGAATCTATTGTACAAATTTAGTTTTATTTAACCATTCAGCTTGTAGATTATACAAGAGGTTTGGAAAATCGATGGTATAACTTCAAGATTATGTTTTCCATAAGACCAGACACGTTTCATTTTAAAATTACAGACCATGAATACAAATACTAATCAACATTGTTTATTCTAAATAACCAACACATAGCATGTGTGTGATACAGCATCGTTATTTTTACATATGTGATAAATACACACACATAAGTAAAATTATATAATCTTATAAAGTTCTACATTTGTATTGGGTATTTTTGGAAGTATATCGGTTTTTTAGTTCAATACAGTTGAACCTAATTATATATATATATATAATTGCTTTTTACATAAGCAGTAATATGTTGCTACATGGTCATGAGCATGTTTCGGTTAGCTTATACAAAAAGTTTGCAATGAAAATATTAGGTCTTCTTTGTCACAGGGAGTTAATATCCGGAGGTTCCGTCAAATGTTGTGAAAATTAAAATTTGACTGTATGTAAATAAGGCCCCATTTCATATGTGTATGTAATTTAGGCCCCCTTTCATGTGTGTATGTAATTTAGGCCCCCTTCCATATGTGTATGTAATTTAGGCCCCCTTCCATATGTGTATGTAATTTAGGCCCCCTTTCATATGTGTATGTAATTTAGGCCCCCTTCCATATGTGTATGTAATTTAGGCCCCCTTCCATATGTGTATGTAATTTAGGTCCCCTTTCATATGTGTATGTAATTTAGGCCCCCTTTCATATGTGTATGTAATTTAGGCCCCCTTCCATATGTGTATGTAATTTAGGCCCCCTTCCATATGTGTATGTAATTTAGGCCCCCTTCCATATGTGTATGTAATTTAGACCCCCTTTCATATGTGTATGTAATTTAGGCCCCTTTTCATATGTGTATGTAATTTAGGCCCCTTTTCATATGTGTATGTAATTTAGGCCCCCTTTCATATGTGTATGTAATTTAGGCCCCTTTCATATGTGTATGTAATTTAGGCCCCCTTTCATATGTGTATGTAATTTAGGCCCCCTTTCATATGTGTATGTAATTTAGGCCCCCTTTCATATGTGTATGTAATTTAGGCCCCATTTCATATGTGTATGTAATTTAGGCCCCCTTTCATATGTGTATGTAATTTAGGCCCCCTTTCATATGTGTATGTAATTTAGGCCCCCTTTCATATGTGTATGTAATTTAGGCCCCTTTTCATATGTGTATGTAATTTAGGCCCCCTTTCATATGTGTATGTAATTTAGGCCCCCTTTCATATGTGTATGTAATTTAGGCCCCCTTTCATATGTGTATGTAATTTAGGCCCCCTTTCATATGTGTATGTAATTTAGGCCCCCTTTCATATGTGTATGTAATTAAGGCCCCTTTCATATGTGTATGTAATTAAGGCCCCTTTCATATGTGTATGTAATTAAGGCCCCCTTTCATATGTGTATGTAAATAAGGCCCCCTTTCATATGTGTATGTAAATAAGGCCCCCTTTTATACCTGATCAGAAAGTATACAACCTACATTGCTTCATGTACATCCCCGCCCTATCACTATAATCTCTATGTAAAATTCTAGTTAAATTAAAAGCATTTTTATAACTGAATAATTTCGGAAACCACTTTTAGCATATATATGCTAAAATTCACATTAGTCTGCTGATTGAACCTATGTATACTAGTATGTTTAAGATTTAGGAGACCATCACACACAGCATAGGGTACTATTTTTTCTAGTCTCCCATTATCTCTGTCTTTAACCTGCAATTGTTTCCTCTTCATTCCTATATCTCAACACAGACCTTAATCTGCACACCTGTTGGGTCTTATTTCCATACAACCAAATCTTATTTTCACAACATTTGACGGAACCTCTTGATATTAACTCCCTATGACGAAGAAGACCTAAAATTATATTGCAAACTTTGCTTTCGTATAAGCTGCATCACCTGAAGAGGTCTCTAGTTACTGAAACATGTGCATGACTGTGTAGTAATATATTACTGCTTATGTCAAAACAAATAAAGAGTGTACCCTGCTCTACTTCGGTATTGAGCACTCTTGCATTAACCTCATTAAACTTCATTGGTTACTTAACCTCTGAAAAATAATAATCTCAGATATATATATATATATATATATATATATATATATCCACAAAATATAGCAAAAGTACCCGTCATTGACTGGGTTCAAAAACAGCCTACAGAAAATGGACTATGATTTATGAAAGTATGATAGGTTATGAAAAGGAAGGGTTGTAAAGAGATAGCTTCGAATTTGGGGATATCAAAACCAAAGCAAAATATGATGAAAGTAAAAATAAAATAGATAAACCCCATAATTTATTATACCATACCTGTTCACATTGAAACATTTCTCACAATATTCTGTGGATCTATATTAAAAAATTTTGTTAAACTTTGTGACATTTCCATTCTATGCAGGTCAGGTGCGAACGAACACCACATAATTTTATTATACCATATTTCTTCAAACTGAAACATAATTATCAAAGTATACTTACGCAGATAGATATGAAAAGTCTTTATTAAAGTTTGTGCCTATTTCCATTCTATGGAGGCCAGGCACGAATGCAGACCCCACAATTTTATTATACCATCCTTATTTAAGTTAATAATACTTTGATAAGTATGTTTTATGTACATCTATATCAAAAACACAAGTAAAGGTGTTTTTTTTTTAAATTTTTTATTTCCATACTTTGTGGACCAGGTGCATATGCAGACCCCACAATTTTAATGAATCATCATTATACTAGATCAAACATACCCATCCCTGTGTCTCGATACATTTTCTATCATTATATGTGATCAGTTTTCTATAATAGTCAACCATATAGGAGCCTATTCGTGACCAGACACACAGACGTTCAGCTTTATATATATATGTTTGTTTTGGTTTGTTTTAGCGATATGTTTTTAATGGATTCAATTATTTAAGAAAGTGCATTTTTACCTAAATGCGAGTTGGGAATAATTTTCCCTTTAACCAATTTGGTACCCCCACATGGGGAGCGGTATATATATTATTTTTAAAATATAATTATCCACTGATGTGTGTTTCGTCATCTACGACTCATCAGAGTGGCTGAATCTTGCTATATTTAGCCACTCTGATGAATTGTAGGTAACAAAACACTTGTCAGTGGATAATTATATTATATATATATATATATGCCAGGTATTTGAGAAATGTAAGGCAAAAATTCAGGATTATGTTCAATATATTAATTAATAAAAAAGATTCCCATGAATAGAATTTCAGAAATGATTAGTTTCATATTTACAGGTCATAGACCAAGATCTTTATTATTCACATCTATCATGTACCATGTGTGTGATAGGGCACTGTTATTTTTAAATATGGAATCGATAATCATTATCCCTGATACTGCATCATAGGTGAAAGAAACCTGGGTGTCATGTTAGTACATACACCAACAAAACTATGAAAAAATAACCAAAATATAAAAGCTGTGAGGGTTCAAAAGAAGGATCTTAGGATCATGATTGACGGAGACTTCTTTGATAGCCAACATGTGGAACCTGGTTAGCATCTTGCAAAAGTTGATCCATCTTATTTCAGGTGACAGAATACAACAGATCAAATACAAAAATATGATCAGCACAAACGAAAGACCATGCAAATAAAGACAAAGGATATTAGATTGGTAATGGAGTTATATTATACCCCTCCACATACACACAAAGCTTTTTTTATGCATATAGAATATAATTCCAAAGTTATGTCATCAGTTTTTCATCACACACACACACACACACACACACACACACACACACACACACACATTATAATAGCTTTGTGTATATACTCTTTATTTGGAACCTGATTTAAAAAATTATTTAATCATCAAAATATAAACATATTCCATGGAATATTGAGTTACTATTATTTGCAAGTTAGAAATCGGTCTTTATAACTAATTTATGTTTTCTAAATGATCTCATTTGAAGCTTTACATGTGTGCACACACACACACACACACACACACACACACACATAATGGTTCTATTCTTTTTTTACCATCGTTTCAAAACTATAACACAAAAAAACAATTTTATTTTACTTACTTTGCTCTTTGTTAATAATATATTAATAATATATTAATAATATATTAATAATATATTAACAAAGAGCAAAGTAAGTAAAACAAAATTGTTTTTTTTTGTGTTATAGTTTGAAACGATAAAAACAAACTATTAAAATATTTAACAGTTTTTTTGTTTTTTGTGTTAAACGGATCTCCATATTTTCCATTTGGTGACATTCTACAAACTAAGTCCATGAATTGTATCCTGAAGAGGTTTGGAAGAGTAGTCAAGTTCCCAGCAGGAAGTGCTTATTGAGAGTGATCTCTATGACCGCCTTCAGGTGTTAGAATTGACTGTCTATTCCAGCTTATACCTGAACGTATCGTTGCCACATCAAGGTGCATGAAGTGCAATCTTGAGATCAAACCATTCTTGCCTCCTCAGCTATCAATTCTCTAGAATTGGATTTAAATTTTTTGTCAAGCCAAGCATTTCTGACAAACATGATCGAGTAGTGCTATCAAACTCACAAACCAGAATTGGATTATTCAGAGTATATTTTTATGCTTATTTCTTTAAATGTCTAAAACATGTATCTAGTTTAATATATTCTTTAGTCTAAGATAATATTCGAACCTGCGTATTGACATTATAAAAACTGTTGCCTTAGAAATTTGTACTATCAACCAAGCACATGGAAAAACTAAAAAAAACACCATAACTTTTTTTTACCATTTACTTCAATTTCATATGGGGCATACTGAAATAAAATTAACTACAAAAACATACTTTCATGAATAAAATTAAAGATATAAAAAATTTGAACACAATAAACGATGGAAGATTGATTTAATATTTCAATATTTTGTTGCCTAACTGCCCTTATTTGTAATTGTTCCTCACCAGAATCAATTTGATAATTACCACAAGTGCCTTCTTCCCATTCCACATTTTGATTTTAATCTTAACCCCAACCCCCTCATATATGACCTTTCCAATCATCAATATTTTGAAAAATATTTTATCACTTTCAAGATTTGTCAGGATATTAAAATCATCTATCTTCTCCATAGAAAACCTGTTTGTGGCCAAAAATTCCATTTTGTTCCATCTAACTAAAGTTCTTTGCCAATAATTCTGGTGCCTTTTAGTCAACAAAGGTGCTTTCTATAAAGTAGACGATTTTGAACTACATGCATGCAGGTCATTCATTATGGAGATTGAGGGGAAATTCTGTGCATTTTGTAGGCAGAATATTCAGGAGTATTTATAGTTTATAGAGTATGTGTATGTTTCAGGTTACCAAGTAAGATCTCTTAATACATATAAAAACTAGACAAAACTATACTCCTAAGAAGAGAAAGAAAGTAGATAAAATTATACACCTAAAAAACGCTAGTCCAAATTATACACCTAACAAATTATGCATATAAAAACCGCTTGTCCAAATTATACATAAAAAACACTTGATGCCTCCGTTTAGTCTCGAAAGACAAAGGTTACCCTCCATAAGGGCAGCTGCATGTGTAATTGTGTGGTAAAGGTGGTGCAATCCACAACCACACCTCTCCTGAATTGGCACTGCTCGAGTCCAATGACAACATGAAGTCCAGGATGACTCAAAGCAATGCTAAGATAAGCGGAGAGCACATGCAGCACCTGGCAGTCTCAAATGGTCACCCATCTGGTACTGGCCAAGCTCATGGTTGCTTCACTTCGGTGATCTGACGGGAACAGTGTGTCAAACATGATCATGCCATAAACACTAGTCCAAATTAAACACAAAATCTAGACCACATACACATGAGTATCATAAATTAGAAAAAAAGTGCTCGATTGTAAGTTCACAAGAGCTGATATTAATTCATTTAAATACTATAGATTACTATATCCGTTTAATATGTATATCAATTAGAACACATTATACAATACATAGTCTAGACTGAATTATCCATATAAAAATTAAAGCCCAATAACAATATATATTTATTAAAACACAGAAATTTATGAGATCACTTTTAAAAGAAAAATTTCAGTTAAACGTAAAAGTACTTCAAAATATATATTACGCATATAATTTTACTTCAACGTTGCTCAATAAGTGAGGAAACATAGTAGCATAAAAAATGTACTTTTAACAAGTCAGCTACACAGAAACGTTGATTCCCTAAAGGAATTTTCTGAATCAATTTGCATGTACATGCCATTTTTAAAAATGCTCCTTTTCACTCCAAACATTTGGAACG